>NC_084549.2:31227500-31305000 GCF_033978685.3 Nerophis lumbriciformis
TTTGCCATATTTTTATGGACAAATGTGTGCTACTTAGATATTATTTTAACTACAGATGCCGATAAATGCGTTAAAATGTAATATAGGAAAATATCGGTATCGTTTTTTTTATTATCGGTATCGTTTTTTTTTTTTTTTTAAATTAAATCAACATAAAAAACACAAGATACACTTACAATTAGTGCACCAACCCAAACAACCTCCCTCCCCCATTTACACTCATTCACACAAAAGGGTTGTTTCTTTCTGTTATTAATATTCTGGTTCCTACATTATATATCAATACAGTCTGCAAGGGATACAGTCCGTAAGCACACATGATTGTGCGTGCTGCTGGTCCACTAATAGTACTAACCTTTAACAGTTAATTTTACTCATTTTCATTAATTACTAGTTTCTATGTAACTGTTTTTATATTGTTTTACTTTCTTTTTTATTCAAGAAAATGTTTTTAATTTATTTATCTTATTTTATCAATTTTTAAAAAAAAGTACCTTATCTTCACTATACCTGGTTGTCCAAATTAGGCATAATAATGTGTTAATTCCACGACTGCATATATCGGTTGATATCGGTATCGGTAATTAAAGAGTTGGACAATATCGGAATATCGGTTATCGGCAAAAAGCCATTATCGGACATCCCTAATTTTAACATTCTTGGCTGGCATTAGACTCATTTTGCTCCAGTATGGTGCAGACCAGTGTTGTCCCGATACCAATATTTTGGTACCGGTACCAAAATGTATTTCGATACTTTTCTATACTTTTCTAAATGAAAGGGACAACAACATTGCATGTTATGGTACATTAAACATATGTTTCTTATTGCAAGTTTGTCCTTAAATAAGATAGTGAACATACAAGACAACTTATCATTTAGTAGTAAGTAAGCAAACAAAGGCTCCTAATTTAGTCTGCTGATATATGCAGTAACATATTGTGTCATTTATCATTCTATTATTTAAGTATTAGTTGCAAATGGCCCTTGGGCCGCAGGTTTGAGACCCATGCCTTAAAGGCAGAAAAAAAAATCAGACCCACTCTTGCTGCCAATCCTGTATAGTTCCACATTTTCATAGTTGTTAGTAGACGTCATGTTGTGTTCCACAAGCCACAATTTACACTGATGAGGTACATATGGTGTAATTAGTAGACTTCATGGTAAACGTGTGCACAAAGCTGTCAAAGTCCAGGTGTGTAACAGTACGGTATGTAAATTTGTATTTGGGATTTTTGAAAATGCTGCAGCGTACCTAATTCCCATGCACTACACGTTAATTAGTAAATGACAGGAAGTATTTTTTGCATCGTGCATTTACTTGGCAATCAAATCCAGGTGCATGCTAAAGGTGATGCGCAGATCCAGGTGCGCATTGCACCTTCAGAAGCCCAAGGAGTGGTGTGGAAGTAGAGATGGGGGAAATAATCGATTTTTAAATGCATCGCATTTCGGACATAGCTGATTATAGAATCGATCACTAAATGTCAATAATCGATTATCGATTTATTTATTGTAAATAAGGTAATGCAGGTGTAACAGAGTTAAAAATGCACTTTATTAATATTTTTGAATGTTTTTATTTTGTTATTTAAGTATTGCGTTTGTGTGAATTTTATCTTAAAGAGTTCTTTATTTTTGTTGTATTACTGTTATTTTATTTTACTCCCTCCTGTCATTGCATACCGTCAACCTTCTGTAGTTTCCTGTAGCTCCTCCCCTTCCTCCTCACTTTGCTACTTGCAGTGCTAAGGAAGCAGAGCGTACAAGGAGTCACAGAGAAGGAGTTGATGTGATTTTTACTTCATTTTCAGAATAAAACCTCCTGTAAAGAAGTCTATTAAGTGATTGCTGTCTGCAAAGCCTTCACAAGTACAGACCTGTTACACAGATAGTTCTAAAATTGGGCTGACTGCAGCGAGCCACCTCACCAAGACATCCGACCAGCTCCTTTACAATTGGGCACTTATATTCCAGTTTTGCACACATTTCCATTAATTTAATAAATGTGGGAATTTATTTAACTGTTTATGATTCCAAATGAATAGTTTTTTTTAAAGTTGCTCGTGATAAATGCTTATTTAGTGAAACAAAAAGAAATGTAAAACTGCATCAGTACACATAAATTAAAGATGCATCAATAATCGATTTTTTGAATCGAATCGTAGCTCTTGAATCGTAATCTTAATTAAAATCGTTAGGTGCTCAAGGATTTTCTCCTCTCTGTGGAAGTGTGCAGAGCACTTCCATAAGCGTGCAGCCCAGGTAGCTTTGACTAGCGGGAGCTGCGTTAATTACACCTCGCCTTTCCAATGAAATACATAAACCATTGGTGTCGAAATTATTGGTCCGCAGCACATTATAGAAATAACATAAACAAAAATGAAGAAACACAAAAATGGTAAGATAATGCGAAAATACGAAATTGATACAGAAAAAGATGAAAGGCTGATACCAATAACTAATAATAACAAAAAGATGTATGCATATATAGTATATATACAAAACCCAAAACCAGTGAAGTTGGCACGTTGTGTAATTCGTAAATAAAAACAGAATACAATGATTTGCAAATCCTTTTCAACTTAAATTCAATTTAATACACTGCAAAGACAAGCAAGATATTTAATGTTCCAACTGAGAAACATAATTTTTTTTGCAAACAATCATTAACTTAGAATTTAATGGCAGCAACACATTGCAAAAAAGTTGGCACAGGGGCATTTTTACCACTGTGTTACATGGCCTTTCCTTTTAACAACACTCAGTAAACGTTTGGGAACTGAGGAGACCAATTTTTTAAGCTTTTCAGGTGGAATTATTTCCCATTCTTGCTTGATGTACAGCTTAAGTTTTTCAACAGTCCGGGGTCTACGTTGTGGTATTTTAGGCTTAATATTGCACCACACGACGTCCACAGTTTCCAAAAACAATTTTAAATGTGGACTCGTCAGACCATAGAACACTTTTCCCCTTTGCATCAGTCCATCTTAGATGAGCTCGGGCCCAGCGAAGCCGGCAGCGTTTCTGGGTGTTGTTGATAAACGGCTTTCGCTTTGCATAGTAGAGTTTTAACTTGCACTTACAGATGTAGCGACAAACTGTAGTTACTGACAGCGGTTTTCTGAAGTGTTCCTGAGCCCATGTGGTGATATCCTTTACACACTGATGTCGCTTGTTCATGCAGTACCGCCTGAGGGATTGAAGGTCCATAATATCATCGCAGTGCAGTGATTTCTCCAGATTCTCTGAACCTTTTGATGATATTACGGACCGTAGATGGTGCAATCCCTAAATTCCTCGCAAAAGCTTGTGAGAAATTTTGTTCTTAAACTGTTCACAAAGTGGTGACCCTCGCCCCATCCTTGTTTGTGAATGACTGAGCATTTCATGGAAGCTGATTTTATACCCAATCCTGGCACCCACCTGTTCCCAATTAACCTGTTCACCTGTGGGATGTTCCAAATAAGTGTTTGATGGGCATTCCTCAACTTCCTCAGTCTTTTTTGCCACTTGTGCCAGCTTTTTTGAAAGATGTTGCAGGTGTAACACAGGTGTCAAACAAACGTTTGAACGTTAAGTATCTTGTCTTAACAGTCTATTCAATTGAATATAGGTTGAAAAGGATTTGCAAATCATTATATTCTGTTTTTATTTACGATTTACACAACGTGCCAACTTCACTGGTTTTGGGGTTTGTACAACAGTTATAGCCTTTATAAAGGCGACAAAAGCAGTGAGCTTGTTTTGGGGGTTGTGTGCTTTTTTGCTTTGTCTACTCAATACTCAAACCCAGCTGCTTTGTGATCCTCATGTGACCATACAGAAAGTGATTTTTTACAGATGCCTCGTCACACCTGCCATGATAGAGTTGAGTTGAGTTCAGCTGAGTTTGAGTTTATTTCGAACATGCAAGCATACAACATGCTACATCACAATTTCCAGTTTCTCTTTTCAACATGTTCGAAAAGGAGTAGGAAGAAGCAGAGCTTATTTAATCCTACCCCTTTTCTTTTACATAACAGTTGCTAAAACTTTTGTTCACTTCCTGTTCTCAATGTATTCACAATATACTCCATAAGTAATCACAATAAAAATAAATAAATACATAAATAAATAATAATTGGTGAAGTAAGTCATATTTTATATGGTGAGATAAGTGAGATTATTTTGGGAATGAAAGAATAGATGGATGAAATAATTTCAGAATGTTTATCATGGTTCTTCTTCTTTGTACTTTGTAGACACTTTAAGTTTGAAGAGTTTCTTGAAGTGGATCATATTAGTACATTGTTTGATTTCTTTGCTTAATCCATTCCATAATTTAATTCCACATACAGATATACTGAAGGTCTTAAGTGTTGTACGTGCATACAAATGTTTTAATAGATATTTCTATTAGTCTCTCAAAAAGACAGACATACAGATAGATCCATTGATCGATAGACTTTCACTTCTCGTTGTGCTGGGTTGCAAGAAGTGTGGCGTTGCACATCTACAGAGGCACACTGCTTCTCAGGAGCCTGCCATCATGCGGATCTGCTGATGAGTGTTTGTGCGCGTGTGAGGGTGCTGAGTTTGTTCCTCAAACGATTGTGTTTTTACGAGATCCTCTGCATTCCTCCCTCTTGTGCCAAAGCAACTTTAACCTCCCCTATAGGACATGATGTTTAAATTGCCAACAGGGCCTCTTTACTGTAATCTCCTAAGGTAAATAATCAAACCCCTTCTGACTTGAAACACTTACTTTTTTCCCAGACTTAAGTATTTTTAGTCACATCTTGTTATGGGTTACACTGAGATTCTTGCTGATGTGGAAGTCACTTGTGGTAGATTCCCTCTTCCCTTTTCACTTTTTGTCGGGATTCCTGCCAAGCTATTTTAGCTCAAATCCTGCCAGGAAACAGTGAATGCCATAACTCGGAACAGCTTCAGCAAAGATGTACAACTCACAAGAGGCCCCGAGGCATTTCCTTCCCTTTACTGGGAAGAACAGCCTTTGTGTCATCGAAGAATGGCAACGTTGCAGCGATCAGCAAACCTTTACCCTTTTAGTTACCTGGATCCTGTCTTTCACTTTTTAGGGCGAAGTATATAATATCACAACAGATGGTGGCGACTTGAAAGTGAGAGGGTTGCAGTGCCTACACTGGTTATGGATCAATGGCCACGTTTACAAAGACGCAGTAACCAGAGCTTTAGTGCAACGTCTCAATGAACAGAAGGCACAATGACAGCAAACCCTTTCACTTGCAATCCGATTTCAGTGTAATGTTCTAACTCTCTAGAGTGGTACTTCCTGTCCCCCCTGCTTTTCACACTCACATAGGGAGTGGTTGAGCAGTGACATCACAACAACCATTGTTTCCTGGTACAATATTGTGCACAAAAATGCATCACTCTAAATGGATATTGTGTAAAAATACCTTATAATCTAGTTTTCTTGTAGTTTTTTTTCCAAAGACAGAATGACCATTCCGTATCTAACAGTCTTTGTGTGTGTGTGTGAGTGGGAGCTGAGCATGCAGCGAGTCAAAAATGAAAGAGAGCTGTGCAGCTGTACACAAAGAGGCTGTTGATTCTGGACATTCAAGCCTGTCTCTGTCGCTGAATCCTACACATAGCATGTATAATCATCTAGAGCAGGTGTCAGAAGAAAAAAGTATTCATCATCGTGCTTCACTTTTAGATAAAAAGTCTTATAGCTTGATTTACTAAGGTCCAAATACCTCCTATTATTATAAATGTGCCCGTTACTACATTACATATATACTGTACTTAAATCATGTTTATAAAACTTTAATGGAGGTGTTTGGATGTTTTGTAAGGACTTTATACACACAATAGAGCAGCTCCCATAGGCTCCATTGAAAGAAGACTTTTGATCGAATTTATTAAATATTTAGAATGCATTAAAAAAAATACATCCGTTGTCATGTCTTTATATTGAATATGACCGATAGACAAAATTCCCCAAAAATTGCAGTTCCACTTAAAGAGAAGCAATTCACTTAGCACAAGTATAATACTTCAGCGTGTGTGCTATCAAGTTTGCTCTTGTTTTAGTACACACAAACTTCCAAATCAGGCCCTTAATGCTAGCAAAAACTCCCTGAAAATTAAATGACATCATACGGACAAACTTACAACATTGAAAAACCTTGCCACTTTACTGATAGAAAATAATAATATAACGTGGAGTTGTTCCAGTCAAGAACAGTTTCAAGAACAGTTACAAAAACAGCTAGAGTACTCTTCTTGGAGAAATGTGTAGCGTGTCAGTGGGAATTGTGAGGTCAGTAGGGCTGTGTTCGATGATTTTCATAATTGAATCTGATTTGTAAGATTTTGCACACCGTTGACGATCAGTGGAATCTATGGCGTTGAGAAATTAACAGATTGTGATGGTAGGTTGAAAGTCGAATCAAACTCCGTCGAATCGAATTGTCAAATCTTTTTAAAAACAGCCCTAGTGGTCGGAGATCACAAATGTTGAACCCATAAGTACACTTTTTTTTTGAAGACTAAAGTATCCTTTTTTTGAAGACTAAAGTATCTGACTGTAATCTTCCCGCCAAATTTTGCAATTACAGTATTAAACACACATAACAGATATTACTGTGCGTATTAGTCATGTAAAGAATAAATATAATTTAAAAATACATTACTTGATGTTGAAAGTCACCATAAAGCGGTGGTTCCCAGTTGTTGTCTGTCATGCCATCGTTGGGGACGGACATTTTTTCATGCTGCCTCTAAATTGAAAAATTATTTAGAACCTGATGTTTTATCTAGTCATCTGTACAAACCACTCTATGAGTTTCAGGCACCAGCGTTGTGCACAGAATCACCTGATTATCAAAATAGATGATAAAGTGAGCTATAATTAAAAAATGCCGCTTTTGTAGGAAGGAAAAACAGGGAAGCCTACATACCAAAATTTATGTATTAAAGACATACTGACTAATCCAGGTGTGGGCAAACTACGGCCCGCGGGCCACATCCGGCCCGTTGGTCCCTTTAATCCGGCTCGCCAAACATTAAAACAGAATTGAGCAAAGATCTGTTTTGAGAATTGCTACAACAAAACTGATACTAGACTTCGACGCACTGGCAAAAAAGGGTGACCAACAATCCTGCTATGTTTATTTGATGTTCTGATATAATACTGTTGAAAATAGATGTATTATGATCAAAATAGCCCATGTTTGTGAAGCATACTCTTAGTTCCAATAGATATGATATGCTCGCTTGGCCCGTCTGTCAAATTTTAAAAGCCAATGTGGCCCCTAAGCCAAAAAGTTTGCCCACCCCTGGACTAATCACTTGACCTAAAAGGTCTCGATGTAATCTCGTTACAGGAGAAAATTAGCAGCTATTACATTTATGACACACATGCAGAAGTTACATGAATTCCAAGAGGTGCATGTCTTGCCAGAACAAAGGCTCGAATTTGAGAGCAGGCTCCAATGAACACAAAGTCTATCCACAGTGCAAAACTAAGTTACTAAACCTGCTCATCATTGCGGAAAATAAACGTATCACTTATCACTGCAGGACGAGAGCAAAAGGAATGGTCAATCAATCGGTCGATCAATTGATAGGTTTTATTTTCAGCAATTTACTTATACAGTGTTAGCTGGATTCTAGAAGCAACACTTCAATCCAAATCATCCATCCATTCATCCATTTTCTACCGCTTGTCCCTTCAATCCAAATCAATCAAACTTTATTTATAAAGTGCTTTTCATGCATGAAAAATCCAACACAAAGTGCTTTAAAGACTTAAAAACAATGCCCCATGACCCACATCTCTCATCATCAATCACACAAACACACACACACACACACACACACACACACACACACACACACACACACACACGCACACACACACACACACACACACACACACACACACACGGGCACACAAACATACAGTGAGCCGGGTGAAGAAACACTAAAACAGGACCCCCAGGATGCTGACACAAAGCACCCCACAGCCATGGCCGTTATAATCCCTGATGCAGAGGGATCCCTCTGAGGAACGCCGGAAACTAAAAATAGTAAAAATAGTAAAACATGTAAAACATGTAAAACAGTAAAAACCAAGAGTAAGGATAAAACATGAAATATGAGTAAAGATGAAGATAAAACATACATCTATACAATAAGTATACAATAAATAAATATCACTAAATAAAATATAGCATAACTAATAAGAAATAAAAAAGACGGTATGGATGACGTCAATAAAAAAAAAAAAAAGTAAAAGCCTTTTCAATAAGATTGATCTTAAACCTACTCTTAAAAACATAAACGTTCTCTGCAGCCCTGGGGTCCTCCGGCAAGCTGTTCCATAGACAGAGGTCATAATAGTGAAAAGATGCCATCCTGTGACTTTGTCCTGACTTTTGGAATAATTAGGAGACGAGTGCCAGAGCATCTTAGGGTTTGTGAGGGTTCATAAGGTAAAAAAGCAAATTTGGAAGAAAGTGTTACCCAGAGAGAGGGTTGAACTCTGGCTATATGCTTAATATGATAAAAACCTGCAGTATTTTTGTTATAAAAAACCCCGAAGGGAATAAGCGGTAGAAAATGGATGGATGGATGGATGGAAAAACTAAGGTCAGAGCTGAAAATGACACCCAGATTTTTCACTCGGATTGATGGGATCAAGGACAATGATTGCAGTTTTGATATGTGTTTCTTTCTCAGGGCCTCAGGAACAACGTCTAAAATTTCAGTTTTGTCCTGGTTAAGCTGTAAAAAGTTATCTGCCATACAGGTTTAATATCTAAAATGAAATTGAAAGAATAAAAAAAAAAAGCGTAAACTTTTGCCTCTAAATTGTAGGTATAGAAATGACCAAATGTTCTTGATCAGAGCAAAAAAGGGGCTTACTTTTGTGCATATATTGTGATTCAAAATGGAAATATGAGCTGCACAGAAGAGGCGTGAGAACCTCTCCTTTGCAGCCTCTTTTCAAATATAAACACCTCAGATGAGCAGGCGTGGCTTAACTGCAGATGACTGTGTGATTTTGGTATTTTCCAACAGCTGGAGCAAAAGCCTGGGAACTCACACACACATCTGGCTGTGTATTTCTTTTCAAACATTAAGCAATGGTAGCGTTAGGAGTACCATAACTGACCATAAAATCCTCCATTTAGTTTTACCAGTGATGCAAGTCTACATTCCTGAGCAACTGGCACATTTAGCGCCACATGTTCCTTGTGTACTACTTATGTTCCGTGTGAGTCACACTTTATCTCGGAGCTTAATGGTTAATCTGTGTATCGCCAGGTGGCATGGCCTCAGGGACAGCTGGCAGCTTCAGCCGTAAGAGGCTCCACCGGAGGTACATGAGAGAGGAGCAGTGCAGGCCACAAACCACTACTGATGATCAGGAAGACGAGGATGATGTTGACACTTGCATGAGTGAATGTCAAACTGATGCGATGAGTCTATCACCTGCTGGCAGAATATCCCCAATCAACCTTCTACCAAATGATGACATTCCTTTTCCCTCCACTAACTGCAGTACCCTCAATGGTGCTTCCAATCACTGCAGGGAACTCATGTTAAAGCCAGACCCAGTCCTACTTCATTCAGCTCAGGCCAGACTGGCTACCCCAGAAGACTCTTTCAACTCCAGCTTCAGTTTTATTCAGCAGTCTCTCTCTACACCAGCACGAGATTCTGGATCCCCTCAAGCCACAAAAGTGCCTCATTTGTCTCATATTAAACCAGCATCTTTGGATCAGCCTGAGTCAAAGCAGTCACCCCTGATCACCTCGACCTCTGTCCCTGGCAGCCATGAAGACAGGACGACCATCTCACTATTAGGTGGAAGGTTTTGGGGTGAACGTGTGTGGGGCAGCAGGGATGTGGATGGTGACTTTCAGTGTACGGATACAGAAGTCACCTCGTCACTGTCACTGGACTCAGACACGGCCTCTGCATCCTCGGTCACCTCGGGATACGAGAGCGCCACACCCGCTTCCGACCAAGGCTGGGACAATTTGGTGAAGAAGTATGACCGCGTGCTGCAAGACTGCCTGCAAAGCAACCGGACACACACTAAGGTGATTGAATGTTTTCACTAGTACATACTTTTTAATGACATGAACGTTTCGTATCATGGCTATGGTTATCAATATTATCATGGTATTGTTAAAAGTGCTCAAAAAGTACACTGAAATATTTGAACTAGCGCTGTCAAATGATTATCTTTTTAATTAGATTAATCATGATTAATCACAGGTTATTACTTGCTTGCATAATTTAAACATTGGACACAAATGCAATTTCATTCATCCAGGAAATGTTTTTAAATGTTTTAATTGAATAAATGTTTTGTTCAAAACGTGTTAACAGTTTTATCTAAAGTTCAGTCAAGCTGTTTTTTGCGAGCGAGTACACTAGCCCGAGTCTCCTCACTCATCTTTGTACTGCCGTATGCATTGATCTGATTAATGAACCGCCGGGCAATCATCCACAGTTTAGGGAAAAGAGCACTTGCAATCACAATACATTGCGTGATTAACCCATGTGTATACACGATTAATGCAATAATTTTTTGTGATTAACCCCATGAGCTAATTCCTTATTCTTCACAGCCCTACATTTAATAAGGTTTAAACAAAAGATAAAAATAAATAGACACAAAATATATTTTTTTTGCGGAAGAAACAATAAATATTGTTCTGGCTTCTTAAGAGCCATTGTATTTTTATTTGGGTGTTAGAATATGTTTTTCTAATTTGTAAGGGTTAGGGTTAGAACAATCACTCTGTTCTAAGACAGCACATCTTGTAGGTTCAATGTGCATAATTGAATGGCTTAGCAATTTTAGATTGGGGTATGTTGTTTCCTACTGGGGAAATATGTTAATGTCTCTTGTATTCAGGTTAGCAATTAAGCTTGTTAGCGCTGAGTTTATCAAAGTGAGGTTATCAATCATAGCTTTACTATAATTTTAATTTAAAATGGTAATATCCGTCGGGACTCGGGAGTGTTACCCCAGTATTCATTACCGTTTATTATTGCATCTCTACATCCAACTTCCAAGTCTAGAGAAAAACACTTTCTGTAACGCAAAATAATTGCCCACTGCAGGAACACTATTATAAGTAAAAGGGAAATGACAAATTCATCACATGTAATTCTCTCCAACAAAGAGTCATCAATAGAGATGTGATGATAAACAGTATTATTGATAACCGCAGTAAAACTCTTAACAGTTAATTAAATTAAAATTATTACAAAACCGTGATTGATAGCTGCACTTTGAATAACTCATGGGCGGACTGGTGCTACATCACTAGCTTAAATAATAACATTAATACAAGAACATTAAAATGTCCCCTATAAAGAAACAACATACGCCAATCTAAACTTATAAAAAACATACTGCTGTCCAAGCAAATAAACTATTAATTTGTGTACATTGAATATTCAAGCTGAGCTCTCTTTGCACGGAGTGATCGATTAACAGTATACTCGGAAGAATATGACACAGAGGGTTTTTACGGAACCTTCAAGGACTGCTGAACAGAGTAGGACGTCACATTGCCCTTATCAGTGTAGCATAAGAAACACAAAACATGCAAAATTGTGGGCTTCATAACAGTTTGTCTATTTATTTTAGTTATTGAAAAAAAAAAATCAGTGTGTAAGTACTTTTTGAGCACATTCAACAATACTGCGATAATAATAACAGGCATAATTTTGGTCACAATGACCATGATATAAAATGTTCATATTATTTCATCAGTGGTCATCAACTTAGCATATAATGTAGTATATATGTTAGGAGTGCACCAACCGTTGTCTCAGATAGCCATCTATTTTGGAAAATCTGCATTTGTAGCCATTTGCGTCCCGGATCTTTTTGATTACAGAGGATTTTAGCCATCTGATTGCAATACATTTTAATGCTAATGTTGCAAAACAGTATGTTTTCACTTCAGGATATTTTTAGATGATTAAATTAAATTGATGATTCACGTTTTATTCAAAATTTTAGTAACTATACTGCTACTCAGTACTGTACGTGTTGCTGCAGCTCTGAAGGTACCCCTGTGGTAAATTTTAAATGTGCTTTATAAATAAAGTTGATTTGATTTGATTTGATTTGAAGGGATTGCTTACATGTACCACAATGCTTTGTAGCACAATATTCTTGCTACATATACTGTTAACCAATACTTTTGCAACAAAAAGTAACACATTATGAACTCTTTGTGGTTTAAATGATTTTTGATTCATTCAAAAGTTTTTGGAGGGTCAAAAGTTGTAGTTCATTTAGTTTCATATTGAAGTTTGACCCAGAAACCGAACACTCCTAACTTTTTGCGAATTAAAAAAGTCTTAAAATATGCACTTAACTAATACATTCAACCAGAGGTTTCAAAATTGTGGCCCGGGAGCCATTTGCAGCTTGCAATACATTTTTTAACTGTCCACTGCGCATTCTAAAAATACTGTGACAAAAAAAACATAACAAAGTGTAATAAAAGAGCAAAGAAGTGTAATGTAACAAGAACATGTTGCAATATTAACACTAATAACACAAAGGTGCCGTGCAGGCAGTTTTTAACTTTAAAACTGCCATTGCTAAAAAGAATAATACAAACTTATAATCGACTGATTGATCTGAAGTTGATCTTTTCTAGAGATTTAAGCATTTAAAGTAAAAATAATATGTATTCATGTATGACTTATTTTTTTAACACTTTTATGAGTGGGGGGCTTTTGGATCTCAATGACATTTACCGTATTTTTTTGGAGTATAAGTCGCACCGGAGTATAAGTCGCACCTGCCGAAAATGCATAATAAAGAAGGAAAAAAACATATATAAATCACACTGGAGCCTGGCCAAACTATGAAAAAAACTGTGACTTATAGTCCAAAAAATACGATACTGTGATTTTTTTTTTCAACTGTCATTGTTCAAAAAATATTAATGAATCAAAAGCAATGTTGTTATGAATATTTTACCTATTTAAGTCTCCAATTACTTCACATCAAATATTCCAATTAGAAAAATCTTTAGGGGAATACATTGCATATTTTGTGTTTTTACCAATAATAAAATTGGTTTTCTTTGAAAAAAGGTATAAAACATAAAAAAAACCTTTATGGCAACAAATCAGTCTGAAGTTAATCTATAGTTATTTAAAGTGTTGAAAGAAAAAAATAATAGTATACGACTTATTTTTAACACTTTATAGACGAAGACCCGTTTAACATTCACCAAAATCGATGGAAGCCCTAATGGTTACAATAAATATTGTATTGGTTTTAAAAATGAAAAATATCCGAATGGCCCCCGCATGATTTTATTTTTCAGTGTGCGGCCCTCAGTGGAAAAAGTTTGGACACCCCTGCATTAAACTATTTCCATTTTACCAACATGTTAATGACATGTTAAAATAAAAAAACATAATATTTTTATCATATGTATATATGGACGGCGTGGCGCAGTGGAAGAATGGCCGTGCGCGACCCGAGGGTCCCTGGTTCAATCCCCACCTAGTACCAACCTCGTCATGACCGTTGTGTCCTGAGCAAGACACTTCACCCTTGCTCCTGATGGGTGCTGGTTAGCGCCTTGCATGGCAGCTCCCTCCATCAGTGTGTGAATGTGTGGGTAAATGTGGAAGTAGTGTCAAAGCGCTTTGAGTACCTTGAAGGTAGAAAAGCGCTATACAAGTACAACCCATTTATCATTTATATGTATGTATGTATGTATGTATATATATATATATGTATGTATATATATACATATATAAACACACACACACACACATATACATATACATATATAAATAAATAAAAAACGGTAGTAATCAACCCCACTTTCCATCTGAAATTACAAAAAATGTTTTAACTATTAAATTTTTTTATTTTGAGAGGCTGTTTAGTAAACATTTCAGAATATAGTCTGCAATGAAATATTCCCTTCCACGGAGAAAGAAACTTGGAGTTAGTAATAAATTATTAAGGAAAGATGTTCACCCTGGTTATATAACTGTGATCTGACGGTCATTCGCCTTTCTCCTGTTTTGGCTCTGCTGAAATATTTAGAGGTATTTGTTGCCCTCTGGACTGCTTGCTAATCTTTTTTGTCTTTCTGCTCAGATCGAGTCTATGATGTTAAAGCTCCACAGACTCCAGCAGAAAGCCATCATTGAAGATGATTACGATGCAGGTGAACTATGCAGTCCATGCATTTTGTTGTCACGTTAATGTTTCTGTGGTCTGGTTGTGGTTTCACACTGAATGTCAGAAAAACCTCTCACTTGACGCTTTGTTTCTTTACAAGTTCATACACATGTTCATTCTGCAGCAATTCTGTGCAGAGATTTCATTTAGTGGAAGCAGGGCAGAACACAGGCTAAAGGGATAAATAATATCTAGACTAAACAACATGTTTACTGAGAAATCAAACATTCAGAATTCATGTTAGAGATGAGGAAGAAAGGTTGTGGCTTTATTTCATTTCTTGCTGGCTAAATTTGTTTCCACATTTAATCAACATATTTGAGATCAAAAGGTCATGATTTGAGAAAACTATATGACTCGTGACATGCAGTATTTCTGACAAAATGTATTGACTTTTTCTTGAAATGATGAAGACAGCAATAAGTTTGCCAGAAGGATACATTTTATTTTCAAAATCTCGTACTGAACATGTTTGATGCTTTTGATATTTGACAATTATAATGAAGCTGAACAGTTGCATTGACTGGAGGCCTTATTTGACATACTTAACTGGCCTAAGAGACACGGGGCTGATTTCTGACCTATTTCTTGGACCTTGTGGCTAAAATAGCGTCACTTCTCTCGGCTTCCTGCTAAACTTTTCACAATCAGTTGTATGCAAGCAACTAATAACTTGAGATTAATCAAGTTGAATCCAAATTTAATTTACTGTGATAAAAATCATCATTTGACATCACTAGTTAATACTGTATATAGTCTTAAATCTTTTACAAAGCGTTACCGAATTCATTCAGATTAGCAAAAATTGAGGAATTGAATTCTAAGCCACTATTTCTCCATATTGCAATGTCTTCTGCATCAAATTATTTCAACAATGAGGTATTACAAAGCGACTTTCCATTGACTGACGCGCTGAATTTTTAAGAATACCACTGAAAAATGTCAGTTTGCTGTGAAGTATCATTGAGTTTTTTGTTAAAATAGTTTTTCCAATAAAATTAATAACAATATAATTGATTCTGCTGTTTAAAGTTACCCAGCCAGCCGGGAATTCATTTGTATAACACTAATCCTAAATGTGCAATTTAAGACGACATGACCAGCTTCATTTTGAGCAATTTGCATTTTGCTCAAATTAATTTAAATGGTATTTGACACAAAAAAGAAAAATTATTTAAGTGTGACAAAAGTAATTATTCAACTTAAGTCTTTATAATACTATTAGTTATCCATTTTTAAATGCTTTATTTCTGCCATATGCCTGCCTATTTTCAGTTAAATATGTCACATCCAAAAGAATGATTCAAATCCAGGCTGACAGGTTGCTGTAATACTGTACTGTACATAGACCCAAAATATTTTATTTAATTTCTGACAAATACTTTATGGTCATAAAATATTGGTTTGAATCATCTTCAAAAATACATATTATTAACTGCTATTAGGGATTTAACGATATGAACATTTCATATAATGGCTGTTGTGACCAAAAATTATCATGTTTGTCAATATTATAACAGTATTGTTGAATGTGATCGAAAATAACTGACACACACTGAAATATTTTAATAAAGTTTTATTTTTAAAACGTTAATGTAATTAGCACGCTCGAAAGTGAAGAGTATCGCAGTGAGTAGCGATGTAATGATAACTGCATTTACCTTTGTAAATTAAAATGATCGAAAAACTCTGATTGATAACTGCACTTTGAGAAACTCACGGACTGAGTTAAGCTTGCTATCTTAAATGGAAACATGAAAATAAGACATATTAACATATTTCCCCATTAAGAAACAACATTATCTTATGAGATGGTGTTTTTCGCTGAATATATTAGGATGCCACAACGCCTGCCAGAAACAGTAAATAATAATAATGTATTTCATTTGTTGCACACTTTTAATTTAAATACATTTAAAGTGCTACAGTACAAACCAATATTTAAAACAGATAAAATACTGAGACTAAAACACTATTAGTGAAGAATAAGAAACTTAAGTTTTCTAACTGTGTGTTTATGTATTTTAGTTATTTAAAAAAACTTGGTCAAAGTTTTCAGTGTGTGAATGAGTACTTTTTGAGCACATGCAACAATACCCTGATAATGATAACCGTGATGTAAAATGTTCATATCATTACATCCTAAGCTGTGAGTTTTACAAAGTGTAGTAAATTGTTCACGGTTTCGCAACAATTTTTATTTCAAACGGTGATAAGCGCCAGTTTATCATTATATCGGTAATCCTCACATCCCTAACTGCTATATTTAACATTTTAACACCAATGTGACCGCAAATTGTTAGCTACTTCTCTGGGACTGTTTTTGTGCACGTACTCCCGGCATGTACGGGTGTACGAGACAGCAGTGAGTGACATACTTGCCAACCCTCACGATTTTCCTGGGAGACTCCTGAATTTCAGTGCCCCTCCTGAAAATCTCCCGGGGCAACCATTCTCCCGGATTTCTCCCGATTTCCACCCGGACAACAATATTGGGAGCGTGCCTTAAAGGCACTGCCTTTAGCGTCCTCTCTCTGTTATGATCCGCTGCCCGGATCATATTTTTTGTTTACGTTTTCAAGATACTTGTTTTTGGTTAGTTTTGGACTCCTTGAGTACCTGTTTTGTACACCTGAGTTTGTTGCCATGGCTGCTTATTATTTTCACCTGCCGCGTTTGTTCCCGACACGCACCTGTTTGTCATCACTGACATTATTATTTAAACCTGTCCTCCCTATCATTCGTTCTTGCTTCGAAGTTTGTTTTCGTGCAACAGTTGACGACTTTTGTTCCGGCTCTGTACCTGTTAGCTTCCACACTAAACTCCTTTTTTTTACCTTCTAGCTCCCATGCTAGCTCTTTTAGTTTTTGCCGTATGTGCTATGAGCACCCTTTTCTTTTTTCCAGTATAAGTTATTATTAAATAAATACTTTCTTACCTGCACGCTGTGTCTGACGCCCGTCTGCATTCCTGAGAGAACGAACCCAGCATCACAATGCGCCCCGGTCGTCACAGTACAAAGCCAGCAAAGAGTTCTTTCGCATCGGGCCTGACGAAGGTGGATGAAGAAGGTGCGTGGATGGTCCTCCGAGCGATGGAGGCAGAGACGCTCCGCTGCAATCCAGATGAGGAGATGATATGGGGACCTGGAGGTGTTCTGGTCCCGATCGACTCCATCTGGCCCGGGGAGGTCCGCTCTCAGCCCGCTCGCACGCGTCAGCGAAGGCGGAAGTCGCACAAGACGGCTTCAGCTCGCGACAGAGACGCGCCACCCCCGCAATTCTTCCCTCCGGAACACAGCCAAGCAGCCCAGGATTCCCCTCCGCCGATGTTTGGTAATCCCAGCACTCACTTTGCCAAACAGTTCACTGATTGGGCTGTCAGTCAGCAGGAGACCCGCGCGGATGACGTCATCCCGTCCACTGGTGATGACGTCATAGACGAAGACATTTTTTTAAATTCAGTCACCTCTTTCTGTCAGCCGCCTCCAAATGACTTTAATTCAACAATTAAATACTATCAGGAAATTTTTTTTAATTATAAGTCTAGTCAGTACCAGTCACATTCTGGTTTTCAAGCCCCACCCCCTATGGCTCAAGCTCCGCCCACTCCTCTGTTTTCTCCCTCTTGGTCGTCCCTACAGTCCACTATTGAAGAGCAGAATAGACAATTTGGACAATCAAAAGGGGAGGAGCCTACCCACCTCCTCACCTCCTCCCTCCCACCCCTAAAGACTGTTCCAGACTGCTCAAGACGCGTCTGGGATCCGCTTCTTGAGGGGGGGGCTAGTACTGGGTGCTTTGCTAGTGGGCGGGCACAGCTGCGCCCAGCCAAGCCCAAACCTCCATGCCGGCCTCCGCCACCAGACCTTCGGCATGCTAAGCCGCAACCCCCGGCCAGGCCACCTCCGCCAAAGTCACGCCCAGCACCTGCTCCAAGGCTGGTTCTCGCACCAGCACCGAATCCAAGTCTGGTTTCCACACCAGCACCGACTCCAAGTCTGGTTTCCGCACCAGCACCTGTTTCCACGGCAACGACAACGACAGCCCGGACGCCTGCCACTCTGACGCCACCATCAACCCTGGTGGTCCTGCAAACACCATCCTCTCCACCTCCTGCTCCATCGCTGCAATGCACACGAGACCCCGCAGTGACCGACCAAGTAAAAAGGGCATTGCACCAACAGGCCAAACAACTTGGACAACAGGAGGAACAGTTTGGCGTTCTTGGGGCTTGCGTCAACGCCATGGCGGAACGCCAAGACGCCCGCCTTGACGCTTTGGAGAGACAGCTGGGAAGTATTCTCACCGCGCTGCAGGTGATGATTCCCCCTACGGCCAACCCAGCAGCCCAGCTGAGAGATCCACCACTCGCAGATACTCCGTTGCCTGCTCCGCCTCTGGCTCCGCCCACGCCGACAGACGAGCCGCCTGCTCCGCCTCTGGCTCCGCCCACGCCTACAGACGAGCCGCCTGCTCCGCCCACGCCGACAGACGAGCCGCCTGCTCCGCCCACGCCGACAGACGAGCCGCCTGCTCCGCCTCTGGCTCCGCCCACGCCGACAGCGACGACGCCTTCTGTTTCCACGGCGACGACGCTTCCTGTTTCCACGGCGACGACGCTTCCTGTTCCCACGGCGACGACGCTTCCTGTTTCCACGGCGACGACGACGCTTCCTGTTTCCACGGCGACGACGACGCTTCCTGCTTCCACGGCGACGACGACGCTTCCTGCTTCCACGGCGACGACGACGCTTCCTGCTTCCACGGCGACGACGACGCTTCCTGCTTCCACGGCGACGACGACGCTTCCTGTTTCCACGGCGACGACGACGCTTCCTGCTTCCACGGCGACGACGACGCTTCCTGTTTCCACGGCGACGACGACGCTTCCTGTTTCCACGGCGACGACGACGCTTCCCGTTTCCACGGCGACGACGACGCTTCCTGTTTCCACGGCGACGACGACGCTTCCTCCTGTTTCCACGGCGACAACGACGCTTCCTCCTGCTTCCACGGCGACGACGACGCTTCCTCCTGCTTCCACGGCGACGACGACGCTTCCTCCTGCTTCCACGGCGACGACGATGCTTCCTCCTGCTTCCACGGCGACGTCTGCTCTCTCCTCGTCGTCTCAGCGACCTCGGGTGGTCTGGCGGCGCAAGCGGCGCTCTCGGAGGTTAGAGTATGGACGCCAGTGGCGCAAACAGCAGCGACACCCGAGACGTAGTCGCAGAACTCTCCGGCTGCTGAACTTCTGGCGCCACTCACGCCCACCTTCTCGGCAGCCACAAATGTGGCCTTTCCGTGGTCGCCCGCCTCGCCTCCGGCAGCGGCGTTCCATTCGCCGCCGCCACCTGACTCGTCCCCGGTGGATTCGGGGACATGTGACCTGGCGACCCTCCGCCAAATCCTCCCTCCACCCTCCCTTGACTCTTGAACTTTGTTATAGTTGGGGGGGTTTTAGTTTTTCTAGGGGACATCTGGAATCTGTCCCTTAAGGGGGGGGTACTGTTATGATCCGCTGCCCGGATCATATTTTTTGTTTACGTTTTCAAGATACTTGTTTTTGGTTAGTTTTGGACTCCTTGAGTACCTGTTTTGTACACCTGAGTTTGTTGCCATGGCTGCTTATTATTTTCACCTGCCGCGTTTGTTCCCGACACGCACCTGTTTGTCATCACTGACATTATTATTTAAACCTGTCCTCCCTATCATTCGTTCTTGCTTCGAAGTTTGTTTTCGTGCAACAGTTGACGACTTTTGTTCCGGCTCTGTACCTGTTAGCTTCCACGCTAAACTCCTTTTTTTTACCTTCTAGCTCCCATGCTAGCTCTTTTAGTTTTTGCCTTATGTGCTATGAGCACCCTTTTCTTTTTTCCAGTATAAGTTATTATTAAATAAATACTTTCTTACCTGCACGCTGTGTCTGACGCCCGTCTGCATTCCTGAGAGAACGAACCCCGCATCACAATGCGCCCCGGTCGTCACACTCTCACCTGAAAAGGAGACTATTATATATGTCTCCGTTATCCATAGGTTTATCTATAACCCATAAAGTAGGCAGGCACGAAGCTATTTCACAACATCCGGATTCCCATCATGCATTGCTTCAAAACTATGGCAAGTAGTAATGTCCAAAAACATAACAGAGACGAAGAAGAAGAACGAAGAAGAGACATAGCAGTTCATCCAGGACAGCTCGAAGGGGAAGGGGTATGCTGCCTGCAAATTTTGTAGCTCAGACTTCTCCATTGAACACGGTGGCCGAACGGATATACTCATTCATGAATGGATTATTTATATATGTATATATGTATATATGTATATATATATATATATATATATATATATATATATATATATATATATATATATATATATATATATATATATATATATATATATATATATATATATATATATATAAGAAATACTTGAAAATATATACACCCCCCAGCTAAACCCATCCCATCTCCCGAATTCGGAGGTCTCACGGTTGGCAGGTATGGTGAGTGACAGATTGAATCCCAGAATAATTTCTCAGGCCAACAAGTTATATTTATTCATTATGATTAGTAATTGTGAAAAATATAAATGTTCTGTTAATAAACCACTAATGGTAACATAAGATAGCCGATGGTGTTCTTGTTGAAAACAGCCCCTTTGATTCAGCAAATGTAGACTACAAAGTATGTACTGTTCTTGCATGCACTTCCTTATTTACCTTCTGGCAGTCATATTTGAGCTTAAGCTGGTTTGTCTTTACAGCTGAGCGATTTGGGAAAAAGCTGGAGGAGCTGTGCAGGGAGCGAAGCGCTCTGAAGTTGGGTTTACCTTCCAGGCAGCCCAGTGTGGCCCTGTTTCTGGAGAGGCTCAGACAGGTGGTGCAGAGCGCCCTCCAGAGGACAGACACCTGTAAGCGCAGGTCAGTCAGGCAAGAAGGATTCGACAGTAGGGTTACACCTATTCGTCACTTCCATCTGCACAGTGTGACACCATCAGTAATGACGGTTTATCAAAACCAAAGAAGTGTGATTCATATAATTACCAGTGTGTACAAAATGGTAGCATTCAGTATATCAGCTGTGGCCTTTTATCACCAGACAACAATGCTGTCATGTGCTCAAGTAATGCATATCTAAATGGGGTCACATGATCAGTTGATATTTATCAAGCGCTAGCAGTTGCTTGAGGAGCTGTCAAGTTGTAAATAAACAATTGTGATCATTGTTCTTTTCTCCATTAAATGTTGCGAAACGAGACATAAAGAGAGCCGTGCAACTCAGCTCCTACGACAGGAAGGAAAAGAATTGGGGTCTCTGCCGCATGCATCCTGTAACGCAGCCTGAAGCTTAAACACAATCGCTACGTGCTTTGCTTATCTATCAGAGATGCTGTATTTACACGTGTACACGTCACATTAAAGCTAAAACATGTCAAAGCGCAGCATGTAGGTCATCTTTGGTTCAGACGAGGAGAATGAAATAAACAGTTTAAAATATGCAAAAGTCATTAGCGGTCCACTAAAAGGGGAACTGCACTTTTTGCTGCTTTGGCTCAAAAGTTCCAGATTTGCAGCGTGACCATGTCGCACTCTCGGTTTTTGTCTGCTCCAATGTTTCAGCCTCGTCTTTGTGCTCGCTTCTATAAGCAGTAGTTCATCCTCCATGTATTTAGTTTAAAAAAAAGAAGGTTTTGAATCGTCATTTGTCCAAAAATGTCTGTAATGAATGGAAAACACACTTGCGTTTGATTTAGGGAGTAGGAACATATATATTGCGGGAAGTCGAAAGTGCGCTGCTATGGAAATGCGCTGAATAATTAGTTCCGGCAGTGCATAAAATGACCAAAATATGGTAAATATTGCACATATTACATGTTGCTATGATCATGTGTGTTATACATTATATATAGATTTGCAGCGTGTATATAAAACGTTGATGGAGGGTTTTGAAGTTGTTTTAGTGGGCTTTGAAGTTCTACAACAGTGACTCCCATTATCTGCATCTTGCAAGCGTTTTTTTAATCATCTTTAAAATCCTAAAAAAAAAAAAGACCTGTGTTCTTGTCCCTCATAATGATTGTGAACGATAGGCAAAATTTAAAAAAAAGTGCAGTTCCCCTTTAAGAATCCAAGCTTTAAATAATAGGGAATCCTAATTGAGAAAGGGATTGTAGTAACATTGTTTTGTTGCTGGTGGGCAGGTCGAGTGCAGAACTTGATGCAGGGGAGCGGTCGGATTCAAGCTGTAGAGATCGTCTCATCCAAGAGAAACGGGAAGTAGAGGTAACTTCAGCTCTTTATATATCAAAAACAGTAATGCACTTTTTATTATGATTTAAGTCTCAACCATTTATTAATACTATTACTCCATAGAATATGATTCCATTGACAGTACAGTTCAGCTCACCGTGGTACAGTTTGCTACAGTGTTTGTGTTTATTCCCCATTCCATTCACAATTTGAACAGAATTTTAAAATTGCAGTTTTTACATTTTCTTCATATGGCCCAGAATTCATGACAGGGCACCTACTTATATAGCTACCATACCTGTGCATTTCTTACATCAATGGTACAATATGAATCACTTATTTTTGTACTCATCACAACTTACAGATGTGCCAACAACTGTGCTCTTAATGGACCCATTTTGTTGCATTTTAAGTTTAGTCTCTGAAAGCTGGATTATTCTTCTGTGTCATGGCTACGGATGAGTTCTGAATTAGGTACTTTAATAGGTACCGACCGAATTCTACTAAAGGGTAGCAATTCCCGTAAAATCTAACAGTGCCATATTTCTATACCTTTTGTGCAAGCATTGTTGTGACGTCACGTCCCGCTGCAGATTTGGCACTGGCTCAAACCCTTAGCGGGGAAACAAACCCTTAAGCAGCACTCGTAGAGGACTCAACCAAACTGCCTTTAGGTAATGTTACGCTTTTCAATGCCAACAAAGCTAAAATGTTTGATAAAAACGCTCAAACGTAAAATAAGGCTCCACTTTGTAAAAATGTGCTAATTTGATGCTAATTTACATTGGCTTACATTGGTTTTGCCATGTACATGCTCCCGATTACTAGATTATTAGATTTACATGGCAATATCAACCCCTCCAAATTTGGTAATGAAAACTACAACTAAGATCCACATTACAATCAAACAGCTGGTGTGTAATAATTATTTACAGTATAAACACTTTGTGGCAGGGGTCCCCAAACTACAGCCCGTGGGCCGGATCTGGGCCGCCAGCTTCCAAAATCAGGCCCGCGTGAAGTCCCAAGTATTAAAAAAAAAAAGTTTTTCCTTTTTTTCTCCTGTCTTTTCTTATCCACTTTGTACCGTACTCACGGTGTCTCCTAGCCGCTCAGGCAAATCATATTGTCTAAAAATGCATTTTCTCATCGATAACATGACATCATCGCGCATGCGGAAAGTGCGTTA
This sequence comes from Nerophis lumbriciformis, assembly GCF_033978685.3. Classification (NCBI taxonomy): domain Eukaryota; kingdom Metazoa; phylum Chordata; class Actinopteri; order Syngnathiformes; family Syngnathidae; genus Nerophis; species Nerophis lumbriciformis. The sequence goes on from NC_084549.2 coordinate 31,251,180, forward strand.
TATATATCTAATAAATAAATAAATATATATATATATATATATATATATATATATATATATATATATATATATATATATATATATATATATATATATATTAGATATTTATAGCGCACTTTCCGCGCGTGCGATGATGTCACGTTATCGAAGAGAAAATGCATTTTTAGACAATATGATTTGCCTGAGCGGCTAGGAGATATAAATTGTTTTAACCCAATGCGGCCCCCGAGTCAAAAAGTTTGTGGACCCCTGCTTTGTGGGGTGTAAGAAAACAGTATATAGCAACTGGACAGCACAGTTATCATTATCAGCTCACTGTTAAATGTTAAATATAAAAATATATTTATTATTAAACAATTCAACATTTATTAACACAAAAGTACCAAAAATTTGTACCGTTGTTTACCGGTATTTCCCACGGCTTGGACCCGAAGGAGCTCAGATCATGCAAACGGTTTTATTCTAATCACCACCGAGAAAAGAGCTGGACGTAGTCTTATAGGTTGCTCTAGTCAGGATGAATAATTGTTGCTAAAAACTTTACAAAATTGACTTCAGTGATTTAGAAGCTGCAAAAAAATTATAAAATGTTGTGCTGTATAACTGGCTTTATTTTCACTCAATCAATCAATCAATCAATGTTTATTTATATAGGCCTAAATCCTGAGTGTCTCAAAGGGCTGCACAAGCCACAACGACATCCTTCGGTTCAGATCCCACATCAGGGCAAGGAAAAACTCAACCCAATGGGATGACAATGAGAAACCTTGGAGGGGACCGCAGATGTGGGTGACCCCTCCCTCTAGGGCGACCGGTGCAATGGACGTCGAGTGGATCTAGCATAATATTGTGAAAGTCCAGTCAATAGTGGATCTTACATAATAGTGAGAGTCCAGTCCATAGTGGGGCCAGCAGGGGACCATCCCGAGCGGAGACAGGTCAGCAGCGCAGAGATGTCCCCAACCGATGCACAGGCGAGCGGTCCACCCCGGGTCCCGACTCTGAACAGCCAGCACTTCATCCATGGCCACCGAACCTGTGCCCCCCCCCCCCCCCCTCCACGAGGGAGAGGGGGGCAGAGCAGAAAAGAAACGGCAGATCAACTGGTCTAAAAGGGGGGTCTATTTAAAGGCTAGAGTATACAAATGAGTTTTAAGATGGGACTTAAATGCTTTTACTGAGGTAGCATCTCTAACTGTTACCGGGAGGGCATTTCAGAGTACTGCAGCCTGAATTGAAAACGCTCTATAGCCCGCAGACTTTTTTTGGGCTCTGGGCATCACTAATAAACCGGAGTTCTTTGAACGCAGATTTCTTGCCGGGACTTATGGTAAAATACAATCAGCAAGATAGGATGGAGCTAGACCGTGTAGTATTTTATACGTAAGTAGAAAACCTTAAAGTCACATCTTAAGTGCACAGGAAGCCAGTGCAGGTGAGCCAGTATAGGCGTAATATGATCATACTTTCTTGTTCTTGTCAAAAGTCTAGCAGCCGCATTTTGTACCAACTGTAATCTTTTAATGCTAGACATAGGGAGACCAGAAAATAATACGTTACAGTAATCGAGACGAGACGTAACGAACGCATGAATAATGATCTCAGCGTCGCTAGTGGACAAAATGGAACACATTTTGTAACACTCTTGATGTGTGAGACGCTCTCACGTTTCACTTTGCAATGTGCATTTTCACAAGTGGAACAACAATATTGTAAGTGTATTTTGGGGAAAATCTTCATTAATCGTCCACCAACGTCATCAGTCACTTGTCAACAGGGTACAAGATACCTGAGCATTTTTACTACAAAGTTAACATGAGTGGCAGCTCCTATAAACATAAAAGGGGAGCGGCAAAGCGAATAGAAAAGGAAAAAAGTAAGTGTAGCGGTGGTGCACTGCTTCTCAATTGGCTGTGTATAAAACAGGTATTGGCATGAGAGGGTAGCGTGCTGACTACTGAGCAAAAAGCCTGGGTTATTTCGCTTGATTGCTGGGTTGCATACGACGTCACGTCTGTTTTTCTTCTTTGCGACTTAATTCACACGATGGTCAAGCAGCTTGAGCATAGCATTAAAACAAGTGAGAGTGAGTGTAGAATTTGAGCAGAAAAAATTGTATTACTGTTCTGTTCTTGCGTGTTAGAGTCTTTTAAATAGCAAGATAGGAAAAAGCTTTCATAGAGTCCTAAAATAGGTCGTTCATAAAGGAAATAAAATCAGGGAAAAAACGAGAGTGTATCGATGGAATTGGCTTTTAAAAATATCTCTTTCATCGTTTTGTGGAATACAATTGGACCATGGTTGTGTCTGCAATTATTACTTTGTAAAATGTTTTTTTGAACATTTGATTTGTTTGAGAAAATTTCTGTGTTTCTCTACTATATTAGTAGTGTTTATGAAAGCAGAACTAAATGTAAAGAGATGACAATAGATCGCATTAGTTTCTGTTCTTTTGTGGTTGCTATGCCTAAATATAACTACAAAGACCTGGTTGTGCAAATTCCTAGTAGTAAATTTTGTAATTGTTGGTCCAATACACCCTATTTTCGTTGTCGATTTTAATAACGAAAAATATAAGCTTAGCTGTTGTTGTTGTGCAGGCAAGCCAAGTGCTTTATTCGACATGGATGACCACATTATAGCGTCTTTGGTGATATTTGTTAGCATCAATAAAATATCCTTAATAGTATTAATAAACTAGATGAAGAAATCTGTTGTAGGCTCAACAGCATCCTGAATCTTGATATCGCTGGCAAAGATTCATGCTGAACAACAGGGACTTTTATAGCTAAATAATGAGACAAAATATGAACTTCATACCATAAAAACAACTGCAGACATTAATTGTAGATGAGACTAACATTAGTTGCAAAAATCAATTACAAACACAATTATAATTTTTCTCATTAGCAGCCCGGCATTCCTTATGTCAATCAAATACAGCACATAGCGATGCACGAATAAATCCAACTTTGTCTTTCACGGTTAAATGCTTAATTTGTAGACCCCGCCAGATCTAAATACATGATGTGCCTCCAATCTTTTCTTCCTAAAATCCTTGTAAGTGTCATAGGAAGTGAGGTCAAGGCGAGCAGTAACATCTCGGTGATAATAAATTGTTTAAATCTTTAAAAAATATATTTTTTATGATTGTTTGAATCCACTTCATCCCATTTTAAATATTTTTTCATGATTTTAGACTTAGACTTACTTCCTTTATTGTCATTCAAATTTGAACTTTACAGTATAGATAAGAACAACATTTTGTTGCATTTTGCATATCGCTTGTATATTTGCCTCTCAACCTTTCAAAATACGCCCTAATATTTCACTGATGTAGGTAAATAAACAGTAGCCTAATGGGACTCTAGACCATCGCCTGAAACCCGGAAGTGCCTCTAGGTCAGGTGTTTGCAACCGAGCAATAGCACAGGGTTTAAAGGGCCTGGTCATGTGCCTGGCTCCTGGCCTGGCTCTGATTTGTCCCGCCACTGCTGCTGGTATAAGGTCCAGCTCACCCCAACCTAGATAAAGTAGAAAATAAATGAAATCAATCTGCAATTTAGTGAAGTTCCGTACATGATGTTGTGATGCAGGACGAAACAAAAGAGCTGCAGCAGAGGCTGATGGAGCTAAAGGATCGCAGTCGATGTCTGGAGCAACAGATCCAGCGGGAGGAGCAGCAGATGGAAGCTGAAGAGCTGGAGGGCTCTGTGCTGAGGAGCTGCACCGTCGCTCAGCTCCGAGACATGAACCGAACCCTTCAGGACCTTGTGACTTCTGAGAACCGCACACAAATAGCCGTCTCTCCTCCGCCCTCAATGCTCAGGTCAGCGTCTATTCAAGTGTCGAATTTGGGATATGAAAATATGCACATTTAAACACATCATTAGACACGGTGTCTGATGTTTCATTAGAATTAATATAATAGAATTAAATAAGCATGGGTGAAAATAATAGAACTGTTGTTTATCCACCTTCCAAGACATTTTTGAGAACATTCGTGTCAGTGAAGACAAGTGATGTTAAAAGCTGGAGTAAGTAGTTGCTAAAAGTCCTGCAGTACTATGAGCCACCCGGTGAAGGTGCAAGAGAGCTGTCTCTGGCGGTGACGTGTCCCAGCAACCAGGAGGTCTTACATATTATGTCACATACAGTTTATAGTACAAAGAAAATGAAACATCCTTACACCGGTCCAAGAGTGTTTTATAATTGACTTGTCTGAAGCAATGAGGTCATAATTGAACCACAGGCAAGTGAACCTGCATGGTTTTAACTTTTACACTTATCATCCGCCATAACATTAGACTTTTCATATACGAATGCTTTGAAAATACATACTTTTTATACTTGGCTTTATTTGAATGGACATGTCTACCAAATGATGACAGACATGTGTTACGGACACATTTATGACATGTCTAACATACAATAAATGTTCAATCCGTCAATTTTCTTTACCGCTTGCGCTCATTAAGATCATGTGTGAGCCGGAACCTCTCCCAGCTAACTTGAGGCAAGAGGCCACTAACCATTCACGCCTATGGACAATTTAGATTCTCTCATGAACTTAACATGCATGTTTTTAGAAAGCCATATAGAGATGTTCTAATGAACCTATATGTGAGGCATATGTGCTAAACACTGTCCTGCTCATTGCATATTATAGGCCTCAAAGTTGAACTTTTTAAGGTCAAGGCAAGTGTTGCCTTAAAGGAGGGCTCATATTTTAGGGCACCAAGGCAAGTTAGAAGGGCACCAAGACTAACATTATTTTATTTTGAGGCAGGGGCTCTAAAGCATGCATGCATGCATATATATATATATATATATATATATATATATATATATATATATATATATATATATATATATATATATATATATATATATATATATATATATATATATATATATATACAGGAATCTATTTGTGGTGGTGTGGTCGGGGGGTGGGGGGTGGCGGCGGCAGCGGCGATGACCAAGAAGAACGCGGAGTTGGAATATAAATACAACACTTTATGTACATATTTATATACAGATTTGAACAATTAGTTATTCACTGAAATATATTTATTAATTGTGGTTCTTACAAAAAATATATCTTATTAAATATAAAAGCTAAAATGTCTCTTAAAGCTCTGCCCCTTTAAATAATTAAACTTTAGCCTACTACTACAACCATATTATTTACCAGCAACATAAAGTGAAACAGTGGCAGAGGTGTCCTGCCACAGTCAGTCAACCTCCTCCTCCTGCTGCTGCTGAACAGGTCGCACTGGAGCTAGTCTCGCTCGCCAGACCCTCCTCCAGAGAAGAGGGAGACACTGGAGCTTACCGTGCTGGGTGTTATACAGCCATGACTTAAATTGTGGCATTTTTAGCCATTCTGGATCGAACCCAGTCGCTCTGTTTTGTCGTGGTCCTCTCTATAAGGCACATAAGAATATAAAATAGGACCCTTTTCATGAGAAAAGTGCATTTCTGATCTGACCCTGCTTTATTTTTCTTTACTCATCTGTGTGAAGGAGTGAACATCCAACATTAGAATTTATTACTAACGAGCAGAACCGCTCTATGTACAGTGCCGTCTAACCTTAAGCGGCAGCAGCTCAACACATGCAGGGTTCAACGTTAAGGTTTTTTTTCTACTTGCCCGACTTCTCAAATCTACTTGCCCCAATATTTTTACTTGTCCTGCCTAGGTTTTTTTCTGGCTGTGTAGTGCTCATGGCTTATATCTTACTAAAATCCTTCCCATTGACTATTTACAACACTACACAGTAATTATTATTATTATTATCTATAATTACATTTAAATGGCATTGCATACATGTAAAATTAAATGCTATTTCACATTATTTGACCAGTAGCAGTTATACCCATCTGAACAGCCCGATCACAGTTGAAATCTTGAAATGAAGGGCCTTTAATGACCAAAACATTAACCTGGACAACATTTTAACAGCTGGTTGGCTCAGATTTTATTATTTTCATTGCATTCACATGCTGCAGTGCACAGTGGACAATTATCTTCAGTATTAATGCAGTATCTGAAGCACCGTCTCCACGTGTGTTTATTGACAACAGGGTTATAACCTGGACACGTGACTGTTACTACGTGCGTCTGCCCCGGCCACCTAGTCAAACAGCGGCGGTGTTAATGAAGCAGCGTCTGGCTGCTCACCGTCAGTGAAACGCTCGGTGAAATCGCGGATTAACGTTAAATATATGACGAGCCGCGAGCGATGCAGCTATAACCTATCTACCTATAACCTATATTACCCTCGTATTTTGATCCGGTCGGTCCGTTTTTCTTTTACTCCGTCGTCCTTCTTCTTCTTCTTCTTCTTCTTCTTCTGGCCCACCAGGTGAATTGAGTGCTATTGGCGGAGTTACAATGCATAGTAGGCTACCGCCACCTACTGCACCGGAGTTGTAATTACAAGGTACATTCACAGACAGAGTCCCATTGCTTTTACGAGCGGTCGAGCGAGTCAAAAGCCGAAAAATCCATTTGTGGCGGACGTAATTCTTTCGTGGCGGGCCGCCACAAATAAATGAATGTGTGGGAAACACTGATATATATATATATATATATATATATATATATATATATATATATATACCAAAAGTGGTAAAGTAATGGTTAAATCAGGTTAGAATTAAGGTTTTAAAATGGCCTTCCCAAAGTCCTGACTTAAACGTGTGGACAATGCTGAAGAAACAAGTTCATGTCAGAAAACCAACACATTTAGCTGAACTGCACCAATTTTGTCAAGAATAGTGGTCAAAAATTCAACCAGAAGCTTGCCAGAAGCTTGTGGATGGCTACCAAAAGCGCCTTCATCGACATCCTTCCGTCTCGGGAGACGATAGGGTAGAGGGATGGCGTGGCGAAGTTGGTAGAGTGGCCGTGCCAGCAATCGAAGGGTTTCTGGTTACTGGGGTTCAATCCCCACCTTCTACCATCCTAGTCACGTTCGTTGTGTCCTTGGGCAAGACACTTCACCCCTTGCTCCTGATGGCTGCTGGTTAGCGCCTTGCATGGCAGCTCCTGCCATCAGTGTGTGAATGGGTAAATGTGGAAATACTGTCAAAGCGCTTTGAGTACCTTGAAGGTAGAAAAGCGCTATACAAGTATAACCCATTTATCATTTATTTATCCAAAAAAGGGGATAGGTCTCACTGTGAGATGGCCCCTGGCACCCGTTTCTTTCGCCAATCGGATGGGCTTAGAACCTGTATCTGCTGGAGTGACCTCTCCAGTGGACCTCTCCAGTGGATCTACACGGCCTGGGCAAGGAACTATGGAGGGCAAGCTGTTGTCCAGGCAGCAAGCCCCCCCCTTTCCGTATGGCTGGTGGATAAAATGGAGCGACGAGTGTCGATACAACTGGGCACCAGCGACGCCGCAGGAGTTGCCGGGATGACGCTACAACGTCAAACCGCCTTCAGGACTCCGGCTCCTGATTTTCTGTCGGGGTTTACTCCCTTAGCCTTACCCTCGAGTGGGTTGACCGCAAGGCAGTGGTGGTTTTGAGATTGGAGATTTCCTTCTCCTAGATGGGCTGCCTTACCAGGTTTACGAGCCCCATCTGCCCGAATGCGGCAGGTAGCACAGAGGTACATCTTACCCGTGGCGGTATAACCCCGACCTGACTAAAAGTGCCTTATTGCAGTGAAACTTGCCAAGGGACATGTAACCAAATATTAACATTGCTGTATGTATACTTTTGACCCAGCAGATTTGGTCACATTTTCAGTAGACCCATAATAAATTCATAAAAGAACCAAACTTCAATGTTTTTTGTGTGACAAACAAGTATGTGCTCCAATCACTCTATCACAAAAAAATAAGAGTTGTAGAAATAATTGGAAACTCAAGACAGCCATGACATTATGTTATTTACAAGTGTATGTAAACTTTTGACCACGACTGTATATATCTATATAAAATAATGTTGAAAGATAGCACCTGATGGCCAGAGGACGTAATTGCATTTTTTGTCCATATAGATAAAAATAGTGTTCATGTATGAGATCTAGGCTTGCCAATTATGGCCAAAGTAATAATTAAGATTATTGTTATTATTATTGAAATCATGATTACTGATTGTTAGGTAAAGCAGTGTTGGGATGTGAACGTAATAGCATCATGTAATTTGTAATGTCTAATAAAAAGTCTATAGATAAACGTTATCCATATATCTAAAGACAAATATTAGTTTTTTTAAATTCTTTAATAACATCAACTTGTCAGCTTTTTGTCATTACATCATGCCTTTATCTTTATTTTTACATTTAGATAGAGGGAGTTTTTTTAAATAAATTATTTAAGTTATGTACATTTATATGTACATGTAGATGCTTTATCTGGACAAATCCATTAAGAGTTTGAGCAGAAATAGGTCTTATAAGAATTAACTACACACAATATCACATTAACAGCGTGCTATGTCACATGAATGGTTTTTGAAGTAATACCTTTGTGACATGAAAAAAACAAGTAATGTAAAAAACACCTGGTGTTTACGTTTTGATATCAAAATAAAACACAAAGTAGTTTGGCTAATGAAGATAAAGTCAAATAAACAAGCTTTGTTCTTCTTCAACGCCTCCTATCAGTACAACAGTTTGTCCAACAAACATAAACAGGAGTGACACCTCACACATCGATTACACAATCTTCACAGCCTGTGTTCAATTGGATGAGATGACAAAACATTTGAGCTAGTATTGATGTTATTTGAACACTGATACAGTTTGCAGTTAAATAAAGGACGAGTGAACATCCCAGTATACAAACTGAAGACTTTATAAACAAGTTGCGACAACGTTGACGACACATCGCCTGCTGCATGTTACCTCACCTCATTAACTCTCAGTCACAGCAGCTGATGGACACTGTATTGAGAAAATAAAAGAAACATCAAATAGTTTTCTCCTTAGCTGTATACTTTTAGTACGGGGACAAGCGCGTCTGTCTCCATTATTGTCCACACCTGTCTCCATCTAAACACAGCAGTGCGCTCTTAAACGCACGGCGGGGAGCGAGGGAAAACCTCTTGGCTCCTTTAACTCTGAAGGGAAATCTCCGGAGCAAAGTCCGTGTCGTGTGTCCGCCATGATTATCAAGCCAAACGACGCTAGTGTGCATGCTCCTGACTTCCTGTTGCCTAAAATGCATTAATAAATGAAGTTTTTTCTGTAATTAAAAAATTAGACGGTGTTACTAATTTTATCGTGAATTATCATTATACCGTTTACTGTTACCGGTACATCCCTCGTCCATTAACAAGTAAAAAGTCAAGGGCGGTCACGGCATGTTTGTGCCGCCGATGTTTGTCAATTTTTTTAGGACATGGCGGCAAATGACGAGGGCGGTCGCGGCAGTTTCCGCGGTTGCCGTGGTTAAATTCGAGCCCTGATATTATATATATCATTTCAGATGTGGAGAGGATAAACAGTGCCAATATTCTTTACATCTCCAAGATACTCTCTTCTCTCACACGTGCTTGAAACAGATTTGAATTTTAATGTTTTTCTCCCAGATGCAAATTATTACCTTGCATTCTGATGGTAATAGCTCACAGGAGAGCACTCTGGGATGCCTCTCTGTCTTGCCACTTGTTCGACAGACGTATAAATTGTGCTTATCACCTTCCCGGTGGCGTGACCCACCATCAGTGGCGTAATTTGATATTTGACATACTGCCACCTCCACCAGAATGCATTTATACTCACCACTGATTGAAATTTGCGACCTCAGATTGGCTATTCAGCTGCAAATCTTGGTGTGGTTTGCTTTAGGTCAGCAATATGATTGTGTTGCAGTTTTGCATTTATGGAAAAAAGAGCAGGTCACCCATTTACCCTCTGCCGCCCCCATCAAGATGAATTGATTTTGGGATTTTGCTCCCATAAAATATGTAAGCTCGGTGGTCTGACACATTCAAACAAGGTTTAACTTTCTTGTTTTTTTGCAATATGGTCCAACTAACTGATGATGTCCTTTTTTATCGATTGCATACTCCCATTTTCCACTTTCTCTACCACCAAATAATATGACTTCACTGGTTTACACCCAGTAATGACATCATATTGTTAAAATTATTCAATGATTCACACGCTTATCTAATAGGTTAGTTGACATATCCCACCTCTATTTGTCACTATGGAAACGTGTATTATGAACGCATGGAGTAAAAACATACCGTATTTTCCGCACCATAAGGCGCCCTGGGTTAAAAGCCGCGCCTTCAATGAACGGCATATTTCAAAACTTTGTCCACCTATAAGCCGCCCGGTGTTGTAAGCCGCATCTAACTGCGCTAAAGGAATGTCAAAAAAACAGTCAGATAGGTCAGTCAAACTTTAATAATATATTAAAAACCAGCGTTCTAACAACTCTGTTCACTCCCAAAATGTACGCAAATGTGCAATCACAAACATACGTATATCAACATGGACAGAGCTGCGTGAAAAAAGCCACCCGGCCTCTTCGCGTAAACTTAAACTTACCTTAACCACTCGCTCATCTTTTCTTCATCCATCCCTTCGAGTTAGCTTTTATGATGACGCCGGCTGGAAAGGTCTCTTTTGGCAAGGTCTTCCTTTTGAATATCACCATGGGTGGAAGTTTCTGGCCATTAGTATGGCAAGCTAGAACCACAGTGAAGGATGACTTCTCATTCCCTGTGGTGCGAATATTCACCGTACGTGCTCCCGTTGAATCCACAGTGCGGTTCACAGGAATATCAGTTGCTGTGAAATAGTAATCCGTGTGCGGATGGAGAGATTGCGTCTTTTCATGAACCGGATCCCTGACGCTTAGTAGGAGCCATTTTGTGGTCTTTACAGATGTAAACACACAAAGGAAATGAAACGTACGATATATCCGCGCGCTTTTTCTTCTTCTACGCGGGCGGGTGGTTGCTTACAGTAGAAGAAGAAGCGCTTCCTGTTCTATGGGGGCGGGTGCTTACCTTGGCGGTTGCTTGCGTAGAAGAAGAAGCGCTTCCTGTTCTACCGGGAAAAAAGATGGCGGCTGTTTACTGAAGTTGCGAGATCGAAACTTTATGAAAATGAATCGTAATATTAATCCATATATAAAGCGCACCGGGTTAAAAGCCGCACTGTCAGCTTTTGAGTAAATTTGTGGTTTTTAGGTGCGGCTAATAGTGCGGAAAATACGGTAGTAAGATTTAATGGATTTGTATGTGCTTGATATGTCAAATCAAGAGCAATTTTTGCCCATGTACTCAAATACACTTTGCTATAGCATTCAACGTAGGCCTGTCAAAATTAACACATTATAAAGCAGAATAATTCATTATCATTTTTAAGATGATTTGAACCAAACAAGTCAATGTAGAAGACAGTCAACAGCATGTTGACTCTCTCAATTGGAAATTTAAGTAAAAGAAAAACTTGATTGAACACTCAACTGACATTAGGAATTATATACACTCGAGTTTTCTTTCTACTGAAGCACTTCCATCTTAAATAGCTCAATAATACCACAAAAATGGTAACAGGTCCACATTAATTTGGATAAATGTTTGTTTTGAAAAATATAAAGGTTTTTTGTTCACATCAACATGATGTTAAAGGTGTTTAGTAAACATGTTAAGTGCATTTATGTTCCTGTCTTACTTGGGTTGCTCTGCTCATGCAAAAATAAACACAATAGCTTAAAAAGGAGTAATATATAGTTGTGATTTATCAGAATTATTCAACAGCAACCCTGCGATTATTCTGATTAAAGCATTTTGTCATTTGACAGCACTAATTCATAGTGCTGCAAAATGACAGCACTATGAATGACCATCATTGTAATACTGTAGCGTAGTAGGCCTAAATATTCATTAAAAATAAAAGGTATTCATTAGAAATAAGGCAGAGGTTTTTTTTAACAAGCGTATTTATTATTTTTGGCCATTGTAAGATTACACACAGTTTAAACAGTAACACAGTTTAAATATAGGAAAATACAACACTCTACATTAATTAAATTATTATTTGCCTTACCACGAGAGGGAGCCCACGTACCAATAGTGGTACACGTACCAAAGTTTGAGAATAACTGTTGTATACTATTCATGGCAGAAGAATGTAAAACTCAAGTGTGTACAGCAATAACTGCTTGGTAAAACTTTTATGATGACCTTAAAGAGGGACCAAATTCTTGTCACGAGTCAGAATTTAATATTCCGCTGAGAACATTCCAGATTAAACTGCGGTGTTGACTTCTACATTTGGGGATGAATAAAAAAACCAAAAAGAAGTGGCCAACTATGCAGTATACTTTTGCACAGTAACCTGTCTATTTCCTTTTGTAGACTCCAAGAACAAGAGCAGGCATTGACTCTATCCATCAAGGAAGCTACAGCCAAAGTAAGGCACCATTTTTTATTTGTAAAAATCAGGATTTCAGAGTGAATGTGTATAGATTTCTAATAAGTCGTGAGATCAAATTGAAAGTATGTGCTGTGCATCAGCATCTGCTTGCTCCATCTGCATGCTAAATGTCAGTGTTTATATTCATGTGCTTATTTCTATTTGATGAGACTGCGAACTCTGCACTGTTGTTTTGGAAGGGTCAGAATCAGCAGGAGATTTGAATGTATCCTGATAAATAATGCAACAAGACGCTGCTACAGTACAGCCTCTACAGTACACTATTTTTCAAACTTTTTAGTCAAAGTATCGACTGTGGTTGTTGGTTTGTCTGTATCATTTTTAGACCAAAAATTGTTGCTTGAAGTGGCTGTTATGGAGGTAGGTGGACCCTAAAGATATAAAAGAGAAAGTGTCATGAGAAAGGAACATGCATCTGCAATATTGTTATGGACAATCCAACGTAGACTGTGCTGAACCAGTAAACTTTATAAAGCATGGTGAATTATGCAAATATTATTTTAGATACAGTCAAGTAAAAGCATTAGGGAAGGGCACAACTAAGTTAATTCTTTGCATGTTTTTATGTACTTTTGTGTTTATCTCACCTTAAAAACCCTGTTTTGCTTTCTCGGTTGGTTTCTTTCTGTTGGAGACTGTACAGTTATTTTTTTAAATTTTGACACGATATTAACACATTAACACACTATTTATTCACTGACTATTAGAGATAGGGTGAGAAGCTCTGTCTTCCGGCTGTCCTGTATATTAACCAGGCTGTAGCGACATTGTTATTGTAAAAGCGAACACTGAGGAACTATTTTTCTATCGTAGTAACACATCGCCTTGCGATGGCATGCTACGGCATTAGCAGTAAGCTAGCTACGGCAAGAGGTAAGCGAGCTACTGCGTTAGCAGCTGAATCGCTTTTGAGTTTATAAGGCACAACACAATGTGATAGGTCTATAGGGCCGGGGCTCCTAAAAAATATCTGTTTCTTAGCTGTGGTCTGTATGAGTCGCAGCAGTACTCAGTTGTAATGCACTTCCCCCACTTGTGTCAGTAATGACAATCTCAAGCAAATAGAAGAAGTCATCAAGAGGTTTAAGCGCAAAACTTATGAAGAAAGTGGTGAAGCTGTATTTTCTTTTGCACTTCAATTTTATTATTAATTTTGCTATGTTTTGATTTTATTTTAAAACTGTGTAATTACATGTAAATGTCCCTTGTTTTGCAGTGTATTTGATTAGTACTTATTTTTGTAAACAGTCTAAACTAAGACTTGATAATAATCTTTGTGATTAACACATGATCTCCTATCATTTGACAAGGGTTATCCAGTTAAACCATAAGTAGATTGGATATAATTATTGTGTTCGAATAAATCCAAGAGTAAGATTGCTATTTCAGTGTTAAAATCTGAGTGGTGCCTGGGCCCTTCTCTAGTGGAAAAGTTGGGCCCCAAGGATAAAAAGGTTTAGAACCGCTGCGATAAGACACCAATCTTTACTGACTAAAAAACACAAACAATCATATTACATCATCTGTAAAGTATTAGCCCACATTTCATGTTTGGTTTGTACACCATTAGCTCGAAAGCATATGTACAGTAGTTGTATAAAAATCATGACGCACTGCATGTATGGTGATCAATATTATAGTGACTCACTCGATGGACAGTTGTGCGTTTGGTCCAGCTGGCCGGGAACGTTTCGGTTTATTTTGGTTAAGCACTCCATTTATGTCATAACAGCATGGCTTCAAGTTCTACATTTGCAGCATCAAGTCACGCTGACCTCACTCTGTCGGCTTCCGTCTGCTTCAATGTTTCACTCTCTCTTCGTGCTCGCTTCTATAAGCAGCAGTTCATCCTCCGTATTTTCAGGTTAAAAAAAAGATAAGGTTATAAATCCTAATTTGTCCAAAAATAGCCATCTTCGTTGTCTGTTACCAAGTCTGCCATGATTAGAACACACAAGCATTTTTTTCTCGAAGTAAAAACAAACATTTGTTGCTGGAAATCGAAAGTACGTTGCTATGGGAACGGAAATAAATTAAATTAAGAAATAAGTTCCGGTAATGCTTAAAATTACCTGTAAATATTGTACATATTGTTAAGAACCTGTTTGTTAATACATTATATATATACTTGCAGTGTGTATATAAAACGATGATGGAGGATATTGAAGTTGTTTTAGAGGGCTTTGAATGATGGTGAATGATTGGCAACATTCCAAAACAAGTGCAGTTCCCCTTTAAGGGGCTGATTAAAACAAATACAATTGATCTGTTTTGGTGTCTACTGGCGTTTTTTTATAGCGTTCGTTTTAAAATCTCCTATCTGAATTTTTTTTTTTTAAATATAGTATGCATTTTCTTGCGTATAGAATGATCCAGACACATCATCACAACAGCGTAGTGCCACCCAAAACGCACCTTAAGCATGCCAAAATGAGGTTATGTTGTCTAGATTGCGCTTCAATATAGCCTAGAAAAAGTGGTACATATTATATTTGTGTGTTGCATGTCAACAACATGACAAAACACCACAGGTTGGACCATATGATGCCATAAAGGGGGAGGGAAATGAGTGTCTCTATAAACGCAAAAACCTTAACTGCACCACTTTTGCACATGTTATCAATTGTACATGCAGTCTTAGTAGATTGCAGCAAACCTGCCAACTAATAGTACACAAAATGTCAATCAATCAATCAATCAATGTTTATTTATATAGCCCTAAATCACAAGTGTCTCAAAGGGCTGCACAAGCCACAACGACATCCTCGGTACAGAGCCCACATAAGGGCAAGGAAAAACTCACCCCAGTGATATAATGTTATAGTTTGCACACACTATTTAGCACTTATTTGGATCGTAGCAGATCAAGCACTTGGTTTGTTACTGGAACTCATTAGATAAGAATGATAAAGGTTGACAGGGGCAAACACGCATCAACATTCAAATTCTCCAAAAACAAAAATGATCCAAATAAAAATAGGCCTACACGCAAACATCCTAAAACAAATGCAAGGGGATAATACTGCAAATTAAAAAGTGTGCAATCAAATAAATGCTGCAAAATCAAAAACATGCAAAATAAATGCTCCAAATACCAAAACACACACTTAAATAATGCTGCAACTTCAAGGAACAAAACGGAAGCTAGCTAAGGTAATACAAGTTGGCAGGATTAAGGTACCGGTACATGTTTTTTATGTCTTTGTTAAACACTTGTCCATAAAAATTAGTTTCTCTATGGTACTGTAAAATATTATGTTTTTAAAGACTGATGTCCCTTAAGTTTGCTCGCCCAACCTCCTGGTAGCCAACATTCATTTTGCTCTGTGGAGTTGCAGCTTTTCGCTCATGCATTTGTTTCTGAGAGTTTGTGGCATTTGCAGCATATTTCTTTTAAAATTAGTTTTTGAACTTCTACTGATTATTTAAAGATTAAAACACAGTCCAAACAACCAAGGCAAAGTTGTTGCATTGCTACATGCTTTTGGTTTACCACATGATCAATCAATCATTGCTTATACATGCCACATTTATGTTTGTGGATGTTATTTCTTGTCACATATTCGTCTACTATTTGAGCATTGCTTTTGACTTTGAGAGTCACCTTGCATTCTTCCCAGGATGCTTTTCATAGGTTAGAATTTTGTACTGCCTGGTGATTGGTCGATACACTCAATGTGCAGAAAAGCAAAAGATTGAAGGCGAAACGGGGGTGGAGAACTCTATAAAGACCATTTGATTGTCACTCTACTTTTGACAAACTTGTCATTAAAATGGTTGGTGGTATTGCAGCTGCACCTTAGAAGACATTTTTAACGTCCCCAAAGAAAGCCTTTTACCAAAGCTGTATTTTGTTACCTACAAATGAAAAGTCTGATGTTGACCATGTGAAAAGGAATAAACGATAAATGATTAGTTATTCAAAAGCATTTTACTTTTGATGTTGGGAAATCCCAAGTGTCATACAATTCCTTCAAGCAGATTCCAGTCCATGTAATGCTTTAAATAGAATTATGCAACCCTGACAGATTTTTCTATTTCTGTATGAAGAAGACTTCCCCACCCAGAGATGTGCTACCTATTTGAAAAACTTATTTGACAACCTTTTTAAAGTGTTGCACAATCCTGTGTCAGGCTCAAAAAGAAAACATGACAGCGAATCCAGCTCCGCGTCCGTTTGAGCAGTGAATATAGTTCCTCAAAAGATGAGAGGTGCGTCAAGGGAATTGTATCTGGCTGTCCTTCAAAGTGAATACGGCGTATGAAAACAGAAGTTGAAAGGGCAGATGTGGGCCAGACAGGCTTTATCAGTAGCCATCAGCTCCTGCAAGAGCTGAGGTGATGCATCCCCATCAGGACCCTGACATTCACTGCCTTTTTCCTCACTGACATTCTAATGGCGTCTTTTATGGAGATTTCACATTTTCACGCGTCCACATGAAAGCAGGAGAAGTCTTTGTCTTTTTAAAGGTTAGAGACATGTAAAACATCAGCCTTTTGCACGGGCTGTGCAGAAGCAGGAAAATAATTATTTGCGAAAGAGTTAAAAAATGAAAAGAGAGCTGTAAATGAGCCATGCATTCGGCATCCATGTGCCGTTTAGTGATACTGCTCACCCTCGCGGTGCATCTCCTCTCGCTTTTCACCTTGCCTTTTCTGTCTCTAGGTGGTCATGAGTCAGAAGCTGGGCAGCAGTCTGAGGAGGAAAGTCAGCGAGGTTGAAACACAGCTCTTAGCTCTGCATGAAGCCAAACTGGCTGCCATCTCAGGTGATTCCACATTACATCTTTTGTGTTCTTATTTTACAGTGAAGCATCAAAAGTCAACTGCCCGTGAAAGGTGTGAAGTCATTAAATCAATAATGTTTACCCAAATTTGTATTACAAATAGGCATGGAAGTAGAATTGTCTCACATCAACTTATATATATCAATATGATATTAATACATATGCATATATTAATAAATATACAAATACAAATGTGACTTACAAATAAATCAAGAATTTGTATAAATAAATGTGTATTTGCAAATATATTTTTGAGATTTGAATATAAATATGCTTGATTTTGTATTTGTATTTGTATTGAATTTGCATCTGTGAATCACTTTTTTGCTTTTGTGTCGGTGAGACATTCCTCCCACAAACCAGATGCACAAATAAATGTGACCTACACACTCCCCTGAATAACCAGAAGAGGGCACTGCAGCCTGATAAGAGATCAGTATCTACATCAGGACAAGGTCATTAAATGGCATTGATACAATAAAATAAGTAGCTAGCACGGTCTTTCAGATTAACTGGATGAATTAGCATTAGCTAATACAACGCTAACGTTAGCTAGCTCAGGCCCGTTGTGCGTTCTCTCTGTAAAGACGTGGATTGTTTTTGTGCAGAGAACTCCGGGCATTTTGCATATAATGCATATAATGCTCTGTGACCGAGACCACTCTGGCTGCAGTGCCCTCTGCTGGTTGTTCAGGGGAGTGTGTAGGTCACATTTATTTGTGTATCTGGTTTGTGGGAGGAATGTCTCATCGACACAAAAGCAAAAAAGCGATCCACATATGAAAATTCAATACAAATACAAATAGAAAATCAAGCATATTTCTATTCAAATCTCGAAAATATATTTACAAATACGCGTTTATTTATACAAATTATTTATTTATTTGTATATCACATTTGTATTTGTATTTGTATATTTATTAATATATGTTTATGTATTAATATCATGTTGATATATTTAAGTTGAAGTGAGACAACTCTACTTCCATATGTTCCCATGAAGTTTTTTGGCCTCTGATCCGATGTTTTGGCCTTAAATCAGCTCCGATGTTGAGTCCCGATTCGATACTTCGACAATAGACTAAAACTACCATTTAAATAATTCAGGTTTTGCCCTCAAACCTTTCCAAATCCAGAGACTTACACCCTGAGTAAGAAAACAACAGCAAAAATTACCCAACAATGTTTTTTTAAATAATATGAACAATAGAGAAAAATCCATGTACTCATTTTAATAGCATTCATATATGAGGTTGCGACTTGTCCAGGGTGTATCACGGCTTCCGCCCGTGTGCAGCTGAGATAGGCTCCAGCACCCCCGCGACCCCATAAGGGACAAGCGGTAGTAAATGGATGGATGGATAATAATACCATACAAGGTATCGATAGCGTCAACATCTGGATCGATCACTTCTACTTTGCATTGAAGCTTCTTGTGTCGTACTGCTTGGCGTGTGTGTGTGTGTGTGTGTGTGTGTGTGTGTGTGTGTGTGTCCAGCATCCTTAGCCATTCCTTTTGCTCGAGTCCTTCAGTGATAAACTTGGAAGAAACTATTTGGAGTTTATTTTGCATCATGGTGAGGATTAGTATTTTCGTAGCATTTCAGTATCTAATGCACTGTGGATAAACAATGCGTTCAAGCCGGTGTCCTGGCAAGACAGATACAATTCTGGAATTCACATTTGCACCTCCTGCCTCTGTGTAACATGGAATATGGAAGTAGCTTCTTTGTGAGCATGCATCGCTTTTTGAAGGAATCTGTCACATGAATACAATCTTTAGCCATGTAAACAATGGGACACAGCTGAGGCAGCTTGTGGCACAAAAATCTGGTGGGTGGACTGAGACTTAGCCTATCTTGTGAGACAATTAATAATAAACGCCACTATCCTTGCTGCTTATGCTTAGTATTTTTGTCATGTCATCACAAAAGGGCACTGGTGTTGGCAAAAACAGACATGGGACTGATTAGGACATACTGTATGAAAGCTCCACACACACCTCTGTTCTGGCTGCTCCGTACAATATGGCTAAAGCAAAGTTAAGATGACAATAATACCAATAGTAGAAACAAAACAACATGTTAGAAAATGGGTGTATCACAGTCTTAATGTGAAGAGACTTTCCTCCCATGCACAAGCAGTTAAGTTAACTTCTGTTTACACTTGCATTATATTTGAAGTGATTGGAGTTGAAAAAGTTAATGCATGCATACCACTTTCTTTCAAGCGTCATTATGTTCCTGCACTTGCGTAATAGTTAGAAATATTTAATTGTCTCTAAAATATTATCTATAAAGTTTGCATTAATTAAATTTCCTACAAATCAGAGGTTGACCAGTATCCTGAAAAGGATTGCATTCAACGTTAACACTTGAACCTCCAGAGCGGTGCAATTTAGCACTTCTACCTTCCATGCCCAAGGTGGTGCCAAATGGCGAGTGTGTACAGCCCAGCTTGTCTCCATTGTTATGTGAGTAAGGCCATTAGTCTCAGTCTCCTGAGGAAGTACAACCTGCTTACTGCTATACAGGAGCTACACACATACTCAGTGGTGTGCTGTCAGGGCCAGCAAGGCCTTCTCTGCTGGCCTAACATAACCAGAAATCATGATCAAACTTAATGATAAAAGTAATTTTTAATTTACTTTCCCTAAATATCTAAATGTATTCATATTCTCTTCATGTCATAGTATGCTCCTTCCAGCGCTGTTGTTTTTAGTTTTAGTTTGTATTCAATCAGAATTCAGCTAGCTTATGTTGCCATGCTGAACGAAATCTGCCCGGGGCCTTCAGAATCAACAATGCAGGCGTTTGTGCACTGTAAGTGAACAAACACATAGAGTTGATAGACAATTGCGATAGCCAATCAGATCACGAGTTGTTCTCAGTAAGGTCTTCTAGCTGGCCTTGGGAGTCCCAAGTGAGTATCCAATCACAAGTTGTGAAAACAGGAAGTGGCACCGGAGCCATACGAGCCATAGAAAGCCACAGAAAACTCACCGGTACTCACAAAGGAGAGCAAAATGTTAATTAGGTGGCAGATATATATTTGCGAGGCCATTTTCAAGAAGGATACTTAAGAGAAACTACATCTTGTGAGACGAGGTCGGCCGACAACGGAAGCTATCCCGGCGGTGAAATGGTTTGCCCGCGATTTTCACACGAATTAGCCGACTATGACTAACTACCGCCTACGACGGTACCACTGGCTTATACGCCGTCAAATGGGTTCTACAAATTGTGAGTTCAAATATTTTATTTCTTAACATTTTCATGTTTCATTTGTTTTATACAATTATTTAAATTTTGACAGTACCACCTAAGATACAGTATGTTTTAATTGCTGAAGCGGGTTTATTGAATGTTAAATGCGCCGAAAAATCGACCGGGGATTCAATGCCCAGTCGTGTGCAAGTGTGTTTCTGTATAGTGTCTCCAGCCGTGTCCATGCCTTAAGGTATTTTGAAAGGTGAAGTCGGACTACGTAGGACATCATTGAAGGCCTAGGTGAGAAACGCACGGCCCGCCACTGCAAATAGTTGTATTGTAAAGTAACATGAGTGAGGTTGCAAATGTTGCAATACAACATGTGTACATTTTTTTCTAATGTATATAATGTAAAAATCGTATAGTTTTCACCTAATGTATATAATGTTCATGTATAAAATTATAATTCCATTATGTGTTCAACAATTAGTAATGACATTTCCACTTTTGTGATCACAGCAGAAAGTAGTGGGTAGTTCTAGTAAGAGGTCAATTTATGTTTGAAATGTATTGCTTAGAGTTTGCCAGATCACACTTGGAACTGCCACAACATCTCCTTTTTGCATTTGCCACATTTGAACTTGTTACAATAAACACAACACAATGGTTTTTTCCCTGTATCAAGTGTAGGTGGTTGTTGCTAAAAGTTTTCCGTATTCGTCTCTTTGGCTGCCATATGAGACTGTGCAAGCTCGCTGGTCCATGACATCCACACCGCATTTCAGGCTGTTGTAGTCAGGGACTGTTTTGGGCTTTTTCTTGGGTATCCCTAGTCTCTACCAAGCTGTACATGCTACTGAGGATGCAGACAGTCTTCCTCTGTTTGGGCGCATAAACAGTCAGTGTGGCATCACAGGTTAAAAACACATATATGCTGAATTCCTCGCGGTCCAAAGTTTTTTTTGCAATATCTGAAAGCTCCCGGAAAATCTTATTGACTATACCAAGAAGGGTGGTTTTCTGGCAGAGCAGTCGGTGCGCTAATGACAATGAAGTAAAACAATTGCCTGTGGTAACAGTTCTTCCTTTGTCCATAAACAGCTCCATAAGCTTTTCCGGGATATAGGTTGATGTTTCACAGATACTTGGATTTCAGGACACATGCCACCCAGAACTTAATGCCAAACTTGTCAGGTTTTGTTGCAATGTACTGCAGGAAACAGCAGCGAGTCTTAGTTGGAAAAAGTTGCTCATCTATGATGACGTGCCTGCCGCTCAACCTGGACATAGCGGATGTCCGGAAAACCCTGAGGAGATTGAACCCCTGGAAAGCACCGGGACCTGATGACATTCCGGGCAAGGTGCTTAAGGGATGTGCAGACCAGCTGGCTGGGGTTCTCACAGACATCTTCAACATCTCGCTGACCCAGGCTGTGGTACCAACATGCTTTAAGACGGCCACAATCATTCCAGTGCCAAAAACCCCCACAATCTCCTCCCTCAATGATTACCGCCCCGTTGCACTCACCCCCATCATAATGAAGTGCTTCGAGAGGCTGGTAAAGGAATATATTGTCTCCAGACTTCCCCCCACATTCGACCCATACCAGTTTGCTTATCGCCCTAACCGCTCCACAGAGGACGCCATCTCCTCTGCACTCAACCTGAGCTTAGAACATCTGGAAGGAAAGGACACACACGTGCGGCTGTTGTTTCTGGACTTCAGCTCAGCATTCAACACCATCATCCCGCAGCACTTGGTGAGCAAAATGGCCCCCCTTGGATTCAGTACCCCCCTATGCAACTAGCTGCTTGACTTCCTCACAGACAGACCCCAATCTGTGAGAGTGTGCAACAACACCTCCAGTGCCATCTCCCTGAGCACCGGCTCCACCCAGGGCTGCGTCCTGAGTCCGCTGCTGTTCACGTTGATGACTCATGACTGCTGCGCCAGGTCCACTACCAACCACATTGTGAAGTATGCGGACGACACGACAGTACTGGGCCTCATCCGTGACAACAACGACATGGACTACAGGGAAGAGGTGGAACATCTGGTTGAATGGTGCAGAACCACCAACCTGGTCCTGGATGTCGACTAGACCAAGGAGATCATCGTTGACTTCAGGAAGCACCAGTCCAGCCACGCTCCACTCTTCATCAACGTCACAGCGGTGGAGATAGTAAGCAGCACCAAGTTCCTGGGGGTGCAGATAACTGACAATATAACCTGGTCCCTACACACCGGAGCTCTTGTAAAAAGAGCTCAGCAGCGCATGCACTTTTTGCGTAGGATGAAAAGAGCACAGCTCCCTCCCCCCATTCTCACCACATTCTACAGAGGCACTATAGAGAGCCTGCTGACCAACAGCATCTCTGTCTGGACTGGAGCCTGCAATGCCTCAGACTGGAAGTCTCTCCAGAGAGTGGTGAGGACAGCGGAAAAGATAATCAGGACTCCTCTTCCTCCTATCCAAGAGATCGCAAAAAGCCGCTGCCTGACCAGGGCTCAGAAAATCTGCAAAGACTCCTCCCACCCCCACCAAGGACTGTTTTCACTGCTGGACTCTAGAAAGAGGTTCCGCAGCTTCCGAAGCAGAACCTCCAGGTTCTGTAACAGCTTCTTCCCTCAGGCCGTAAGACTCTTGAACGCATCATAATTAAATTATACCCTCAACTCCCCCCAAAATGGATTAACTCCCTGGAATAAAAAAGACAATATAACATACATCCATAAACGTGGACGCATGTGGAAAAGTGCAATATATTTATCTGTACTGTAACCTATTTATTTATTTATATATGCACCTTAGTGCTTTTTTATCCTGCACTACCATGAGCTTATGTAACGAAATTCCGTTCTTATCTGTACTGTAAAGTTCAAATTTGAATGACAATAAAAAGGAAGTCTAAGTCTAAGTTGGCATCAAAAGACCCCTAAACATCAGAGACTGCATTAAACCAGTCAGTCGCGTTTGTCCTTGTCATCACAGCGTAGGTGTTTGCATGATGTCCTTGAAGCGGTTTCGAGCCATTATCCTGTTGATCAGGGGCACTCCCAGTTTTGCTGACCACGCGTCATGCAGTGACGGAAGGTGGACAATCCCCCACAGGAGGAGGATGGCAATAAACACCAATAGTTCAGGGACCGCCTAATGGAACTGAACTGTTTTTATTTACGATTTCTTAACTTCACTGGTTTTGGGTTTTGTACATAAGAAAGTCCCCAAAGAGTTGTAAATTACCCCAGTGATGCCATTTGGCACTCTCTGGGCAGGATAGTAGGTGTAAGAAAATGCTGGGTTTGCTAGTGTTAATAGTTAAGTTATTTATTTATTTCAAGCATGCATATGGTTACAAAATGGCACATCGCATATTTCTAATTTCTCATCACAACATGTCTGAAAAAGAATAGAACAAACCAGAGTTTATTTAATCCTACCACTTTTCCATTTCATAGCAATTTCTTACACATTTGTGCATTCACTTCCTGTGTTCAAGTTGTAAGACAAATTAAATAAATAAATAAATAATACAGTTCAAATAAAATGAATAATTAAGTAGGTTGTGATTCACATAATGAGAAAATTAAGATTGTCTCATTTGAGCTTGGCCTGTCACGTCTGACATATTCTTGGGTATTCCCATGTTCTGTGTTTATTTCCTGGTCAGCGTTTTTTATTTTGGTTGCATTTCCTGTCAGTCTCCCTGAGCACTGTTTTCTTCACCTGTCCCTGGGTGTGGTTGCCAATCTGGCTTCCTTATATGCCAGCCTTCCCTGCAGTCAGGCCTGGAGGGATTGTCTTAGTTACTGCAAATGTTGTTAAGTGGCATTGTGTTGCAAGAGTCATAAGCTATGTTTGCCAGTGTAACTGTGACCTTTGTAAACTGCTTGCTTATGCTTTTGTGCACTTCTCTGATGCACTATTGGACTGCTATGATTAAAAGACTCTTACCTGCACATCGCCTCATCAAGTCTGCGCTTCCAGAGATCACAACCATCGCAGCGTTACGTGTTAGTGACACAACTGATATTCACAGACAGTCTGTTTTTGTTATTCATTTCTTCTGTTAGATTGTGTGTGTTGTCCCCTGAACAAAATGCTGTCCTGTCATCTGTAAATAATACTAACTTTATGTCCTTTGTAACTTTATAAATGTTTATATAGAAATTTAATGATTTTGGTCCCAGTGTTGAACCCTGGGTTATGTTGTAGGCTCAAATTATGTTTAGGGCATCCCAAAATTCTCTACCATCCAATATACAGAACCTATTCCAGCATAGAGATGCTCACCATAGTTACAGTCTAAGAGGAAACAACAAATTATATTTTCCTAAATTTAGAACAACTTTAAAATCAATGTGCATTTCAGTGCGTGGAGTCAGTCTGTGGAACAACTTAGGGGACGAGTTAAAAACCTGTTCTAACATGATTCAATTTAAAAGACTGTTTAAAGAAGAAGTACTGAAGAAGTACGAGGAGGAAAGAGAGTGATGCCCTCAGCACAGAGCGATGGGAGATAGGTGTATGGTCAGAGTGTTTGGGCCTGTGTGTGTGTCTTTGTGTGTGTGTGTGTGTGTGTTTTGTCTCGTCTTGTCTTGTCTCATAGTAACAGTGGTGCTATTGTATTGTTAGTGTACAGGAGCTTTTCTTGTTTGTATAGTATTGTTCTTGTATTATATTGTTTATGTTAAATGTGGAATGAGTGAGAGGGGTTGGGATATTATAAGCATTTGCTTCATCCAACCCCTGTTCAAGCCTTGCATAAATGTCTCTGCCAAAATGTAAAAAAAAATGTATGTTGTTGTACTGTGCAGGTTTGAAATAAATAAATCAATCAATCAATCAATCAATCAATCAATCAATCATATACTTAAAACTGTAGACGTGCGTTCTCCTAGCTTGTCGTATTGCTCGCTGTTGGTTAAGTAGCTTCTTACATAGTTTAAGAACAACCCTCTGATGCTGTACTGTTGTAATTTGTTAATTAAGATGTTGTGATTAATTGTGTCAAATGCTTTTGTTAGATCCATAAACACTAAAGCTGCACACTGTTTACCATCTATTGCACTGGTAACCTCCCATCTGTGTTGAGATGTTAGCTCTGTATCCATATTAGTTGTCTGTGAGCGTTCCACTTTTATTGATGACTTTCTCCACTAGCCATTACCAATACTATTAGCTTTACATAATTGCACCATTCATGTTTAAGTCACTCATTAGAGGTGAGAGGTGTATGCAATAATGTTTCTCTGGTGGACCACCATGCAGGTAATGACTTCAGCAGTGCCAAGGAGCTGAAGGCTGAAATTAAAGCGATGTACCAGGAGCAAGAGAGACTGGAGGTTCTGGCCAAGAGGCTGCACAGTCTAAGCTCAGGAAGCAGCCAGGAGCTGGCCAGGATGAAGGAGCAGCGGCAGCAGCTCAGACAGGAGCTGGAGCAGAGGGAGGCGCAGCATGGTGAGTCTGTCTGCACTCAGATTAGACTTTTGTCCCTCAGGAGGCTGGAAGAAAGGAAGGCGGCTGCAGGAAGAGGAGAAGACTGGGGGGAAAAAATAATCCATCATATTAAGCACGCTCATGATTGACTTATAAAAAGCAGCAAGGCTATTATAAACATAAAAATTAGCATAAAGATTGTGGCTCTACATAAAAAAAAAAAGATCAGAGCACTCACTAATTGAACCTGAGCATAAGGTGATTTTCTGTGGCTGGACCGATTTTAATTTTTTTTTTAATACAGACTGTCGAGTGGGAGTGTTATGCAGTTGTGTCCAAACGTTTTCCACCAAGGTCCACCGCCATGTACTGTAGGAAAATTGAAGGATGCCGTTTGCACTTAGTACATTTTGTGCAAAACCAATCATAACATTAGGGTTAGGGTTAAAAAATAACATTGGCATTTCAGCTTTGTGTTATAGGTGGCATGGCAAATTAGTGTAATATCTCGGCTAGGAAGGGACAAGCAGTAGAAAATGGATGGAGGGATGGATCTAATTATGTATCTTCTTAATGACAAGCAGGACAGGGGAAAAACCTAAATATCAACAGTGTACCTCAGGATGGGTGTGCTTTCTATTATGTGTTTTAGCATAAAACGTATCTGTTCTGAAACATTGAATTTACTTCAAGATCGTCATGCAAGATCAGAGACACAGAAATGACATAATTTGGTGACGATGTCATGTTGATGTCCTGCCTTAAAGCGCTTACCGAGCCTCTAGTTGGATTACCATTACGACATTCCCAATACTGCCAATAGCTTCTATCTTAGGGCATGTATTTGCATGGTATTTTGAGTTTTGCTACAATTTGACTTAACGTGCTAACAAACATTATTGTCAATTGTCTTGCATGTATTCCCTTCTTTAACATTTTGGTTTACTGACATCAACTTTTAACATTCTAAACATTTCTAAGGATAACTAGTTTTGACTTTTCATATATACTGATTTACATAAATGGCGCATAATGTATAATGTATACTGTATAATAATCAGCCCTTTGAGACATTTGCGGTTAAGGGTTATATAAATCATCTTTCATTGATTGATGATATTCATGCTGAGTTAGTATTTTAGAAATGACCACTGAGCCAAAAAAGGCCTTTGTTGTATTTTTCATAACCACCTCTGATTTGCAACAGAAAACACCTTTTTAAATATGAATAGAGAAATGAAACATTGGGGTTCTTTTCTAAAAGGAAGTCCTCTCTTGATGTTGCTCCATGCTGGGAGGACATCAATGAACGGTAAGTTTTCTTGCAAATGATCGAGAAACCTGTCATCCGTGCCTGGGGACTCAAATGGGTTTGCGTCAGGATTGGCAGCTGTTAAAAACAGGAGGGGTGTGAATTAGGGGAAATACACTCTAGATTGTGTGAAGTAGCCAATTACCTCCGAGCCACAGGCTGCAGACATGACGTATAGCAAGCTCTAACTAGAAGAGACCTCAATGGCGCTTAAAGAAATCCTTTGCTTTTTAAGGGGTTTAGCCTCCTGGCATTGGGTTTTGATGGCACCGCCTGCAGTGCTCCTCCAATCCATCAGTCACAGGCATATTTCTAAAAAGGTCACTTCGCTCTATGAGCGGGAGCATGCAGAGGGGGATGGGGACAGTGACGAGACACTAGTGTAGGTACTGAAGCTCCAGCAGCAGCCCCAGCGTGTTCAATCAGTCATCTTACTTCCTCTGTTATCAAGATCGTTAGTGGTTACAGCCTGGCCATTAGTGTTGAGCCATTATCTTGCCCTAAACGTGTCAGTAGGGGGCATCATTTAAATATTACAAGCACCTTCTTTTTTGTAAGGTTTTGGCCTTTTTAATTCACACATTAGTCATAAACTCCAATGACTGATTTATTCATTATGATTGCAATTGTACGTATCACTATAATTTAAAGATTAAACTACCTGATTTTGGATGATCAAAACACCCGCGCTGATCAGTAGACATAGATTTGACAACGCCAGCAATCCTATATGTTATCATATCAATGATTCCTAAATGCATGTTGTGCTTCAGTAAGGAAAATGCTGCTCCGATGGACACACAAAGAAGCTAAGTAGTATGTTCAGACTAGACAAAGGAATCAGGAATCAGGTGGTGACACTTCACTTTGTGGGACGCATCGGCGAGTTAATGATTGGTTTTTCGTGTTGCTTAAATGCTCAAGTGGGCGTGCACAATATGTCATCAGCAGTACTTTCTCAATGTGTTGCTGACACCAAGCAAGGGGCGCATTAAAGTGTCACCGTACTTGGCAATAAGGATTTGGCACACGCTTGCTGGAACCTACAAACCACACATTACCGCCCTTTGGCTGGATGGGGTTAGAAATGATTGTCTCCTTCAAAGTCAAGGTGGCCACTGAGGTAGCTCGAGCACACTCTTAACATACTACAAACACATCAACATAATGCAAAAACATATGCATATCCTTGAAAAATGGCATTGTCATGACAAAAGCTCTAAAGCAGCACAAGAAATCTTGTTGAGTACAGCTTTGTACGCCTGTAGTGTTTAGGGTGGGGAGTTGGGCTTTTGGCCCTAATTGCCATTGGCCCAAGTGTTGATGAATGGCAAATCCATCCCAGCCAGAGGTTTGACTCCCAGCCGAGAGTATAAATTTGTCCAAAAACAGATTTTGAGTAATTTTAAATTTGCAAATAAATAATTGAACAACAGACAAGATGGGTAAAATACCCCCAGAAATAAGAACAATCAAGTAAGGAAGTGGAGACAGTGCGTACTCTGGTGTTGCTTATTTAATACAAGTCTTAGTATGCAGATGGTATATTCTGTTTAAAGCGGATATTTTTATTTTTACTTGATGAAGACATAAACGCTTCAAACTTGAAGTACTGAAACATCCATCCATCCATCCATCCATTTTCTACCGCTTGTCCCTTTCGAGGTCTCGGGGGGTGCTGGAGCCTATCTCAACATATTCAATAATTTACCAAAGTGATCAGAATATAAAACAACCCCAAATAGAAGTGGAACTCTCTTTGTCAGGACACTTTTGGGAATTATATATTTTATGATACAAAGACAAAAAATAATTTAATTGATATGTTAAAAAAAAAAAATCATGTTTGCAGACATTACAATTGAAAAAAGGACATCATATTTCTTAGATGCTTGACAGTTTGATGACTGCTTTATTGACCACCCCTCATCCATTCATCCATATTCTACCACTTATCTCTCTTCGGGTTGCGGGAGGGGCTGGAACCTATCCCAGCTGCACTCGAGCAGAATTAAAATCTTAATTTCTCTGTTGTTTGCTAATTTGCCCATTTTTTGAGACATTTTTTTCAAGCGGATGCATCTCTCCAGGTCACTAATGTACCGTATTTTCCGCACTATAAGGCGCACCGGATTATTAGCCGCACCTTCTATGAATTACATATTTCATAATTTTGTCCACCAATAAGCCGCCCCGGACTATAAGCCGCGCCTACGCTGCGCTAAAGTGAATGTCAAAAAAACGCTGCGCTAAAGTGAATGTCAAAAAAACAGTCAGATAGTTCAGTCAAACTTTAATAATATATTGAAAACCAGCGTTCCAACAACTCTGTCCCAAAATGTACGCAAATGTGCAATCACAAACATAGTAAAATTCAAAATGGTGTAGAGCAATAAATAGCAACATAATGTTGCTCGAACGTTAATGTCACAACACACAAAATAAACATAGCGCTCACCTTCTGAAGTTATTCTTCATTCGTAAATCCTTCGAATTCTTCGTCTTCGGTGTCCGAATTGAAAAGTTGCGCAAGCGTGGGATCCAAAAATGGCCGGCTCCGCCTCGTCGAAGTCATCGGATTCAGTGTCGCTGTTGTTGTGCAGCAGTTCTGTGAATCCTGCCTTCCGGAAAGCTCGGACCACAGTTGTGACCGAAACTATCTGCCCAGGCATTTACGATCCACTGGCAGATGTTGGCGTATGTCGACCGGCGCTATCTGCCCGTCTTAGTGAAGGTGTGTTCGCCTTCGGAGCTGTGTGAAAAAAGCCACCCGGCCTCTTCGCGTAAACTTCCCTTAACCACTCGCTCATCTTTTCTTCATCCATCCATCCCTTCGAGTTAGCTTTTATGATGACGCCGGCTGGAAAGGTCTCTTTTGGCAAGGTCTTCCTTTTGAATATCATCATGGGTGGAAGTTAGCATGGCAAGCTAGAACCACAGTGAAGGATGACTTCTCATTCCCTGTGGTGCGAATATTCACCGTACGTGCTCCCGTTCCACAGTGCAGTTCACAGGAATATCAGTTGCTGTGAAATACGGTAGTAATCCGTGTGCGGATGGAGAGATTGCGTCTTTTTATGAACCGGATCGCTTAGTAGGAGCCATTTTGTGGTCTTTACAGATGTAAACAGGAAATGAAACGTACGGTGATATCCGCGCGTTTTTTCTTCTTCTTCCGGGGGCGGGTGAAGCGCTTCCTGTTCTATGGGGGCGGGTGCTTTCCTTGGCGGTTGCTTGCGTAGAAGAAGAAGCGCTTCCTGTTCTACCGGGAAAAAGATGGCGGCTGTTTACCGAAGTTGCGAGATCGAAACTTTATGAAAATTAATCGTAATAAAGCGCACCGGGTTATAAGGCGCACTGTTAGCTTTTGAGAAAATTTGTGGTTTTTAGGTGCGCCTTATAGTGCGGAAAATACGGTATGCGTGTGAGTGACAGGAATACAAACCTTGAATCGTCTTTGGCATTATCACCTTCTGGTTTGTATGTATCTATCTAATCCCCTTTTCTCCAGACCTTTCTCATGTATACAGTAAATACAGGACTTTTTTAAAAACACAATACCACTTATGAGAGGTTCTCATAAAGAGTCCCCCTCGCCAAGTTTAATGGTTTGGGGGTAATGGAACTTAGAATAATAATAATTATAGAATTGATTAGATTTATATAGCACTTTTTTCTAATGACTCAAAGCGCATGGAAACTAATATACATTCACACACTGATGGTGGTAAGCTATATTTGTAACCACAGCTACCCTGGGGTAGACTGACAGAAATGTAGCTGCTAATTTGCACCTACGGCCTCTCCGAACACCACCAAAAAAGTTTACACATTTATTTACCACTGTGGGTGGCACTGGGAGAAAGGTGGATGACGTGTCTTGCCCAATCACACAACAGCAGTGACTAGGATGGCGAAAGCTGGATTTGTACCAGGAGCCCTCAAGTTTCTGGATAGCCACTCTACCATCTGAGCCACATCGCTCCAACTTGGCAAGGTTACTAGTCTCTCGCTTCACTGATACTACCAATGGTGATATAACACAACACTTTATGCAGCTGTTAAGTCCTTGCCTTTAGAAGTCTGCTGGTTGCGTCAAAAGCTTTTACTTGACCTCGGAAATAAGTATTTGAGTGTCTGAGAGCTGCTTAAAATTTAAAAAATTACTTAATAGCTGAAACGAGATAAAACTCACATGGTTCTTCCTTCTAGGCAACAAAACCAGGGCATCGTCTTCCAGTTATTAAGGGTCGAGTGCATTTTATGCAACAGTGAAGTGTAGTATGTCCCTGTAATTGTAGTACAGAAAATTACGCTGGTCCCAAAAGACTGCAAGCACGATCTTGCCGAGTAATGTTACGATACAATATTTATTTTGAGGTGGGGAGTGACAATTCTTCCATTACTTCAAATGGGTTTTAGTTTCTTTATCATAATGATGAACCCATGTTACATTCAGCTTGATTAGTCTGTTGAAGAAGTCCTCCTGATTTTCCTGACTTGTGGACACAAGAGTTTGAGAGTATTTGCTTATTCCTGTATCTGGAAAAGTGTGATACATTTATGTATCTATCATTCAGACAACTTCTGCATATGGCGGCCTCAAATGTCAAATGGTGTCTTCATCAGACTGATTGAAAGAGGAGCTGTCTGCGCCAATGTCCAAACACACTTGAACTGACGTACGATGCCAGTGATTCATTGCCTCATCCATTGGGGCATTCCCCCGATTGGTTTATTTCATCTCATTGATCATGTCCCTTGGTAGAGGGTCTGGCAAGAACAGCAACTTGCTAATGGGTATGAGTTCAGACCTGCTAATTACCACGTTACCCACAGAGATGTGTGATATTGTATATGCACAATTTGAGCTGAGGGTCAGGAGAAATCTCTAATGAGCATCCCTTATGATTTTCCTTAACATTCCAACTCGAGTCACCTTCATTCTACTGTTGGGTAGTATTGGACTCTGTATATCAGTCCGGCAATGCAAGTGCCATCAAAAATACTGGCACCCAGAGTTATTACACAAATGCAATTTTCCTCTTAATGGAGTGCTGATAGTAACGCTGAGGGCATATATGATTTATTCATTACCCTGCCACTTCTAGGGTGCTTCTATTGAGGACATGATGGAAGGTATAACAGCTCCTCTCCTAAAGAGACTCAGATGATTGAGAGTGGTAAAGTGGTTAAGTGGACCCGGGAGAGTGTTTCCTGCTTTTTGTTTCTAAAGTTTTTTGGCATTAGTCATTCTTCCTGTGATTGAATATGGGATAGGACGCCGTTCCATTGTCAGATTGTTATTACTGTATGTCAGATCAATTATGTCAGATATCTCAGCGTGTGTATGCCCAAAGGAATCACTACAAAAACAAATCTGCAACATCAATCAATGTATGTTCTTGGTACAGTGTTGTGTCAGGAAGAGCGTCCAGTGTAAAAACTATGCCAAAAATCATTCATGAGACTTAATCACTGTGGCAAGTCAAAGATAACAACTTGAGAAATTCCAAATTATCCATGGGTGTGAGTGGTTGTTTGCCTGTAAGTGACTGGAAACCTTTTAAACAAGGTCAGGCTTGTCATGTACAGACATTTTTATCTTTCAGGCTTTTATAGACAAATCTTGCTTATAAAGTTATGATCAGTAGGCAAAATGAACTTGTTTACTATATGACTGGAAACCCGTTGCTGGGATAGGCTTCAGCTCACCTGCATGAATGGTATTGTCTTTGTATATAAATATTTCTGACATACCAAATCAGAAATTATGCCAAAAATAGCAATAGTTTGTAGAAATGAATCTATTGCCTCACAGTCCAAAAACATGCAGGTTGAGTGAGGTGATTGCTGTTTGTCTATATATGGCCTGTGATTGACTGGCGACCAGTCGAAGGTGAACCCAACTTCTTTCCCAAAAGTTAGCTGCCCGTGGCCCAGGATAAGGTAGAGAAAATCTATGAATGTATAATATATCAGCCTATTTTGGAAAACATTTTGGATTTGCCACGTTGACTTAAAATGTAATCAATATCAGTTTCATTGAACCGTGTCTAACTTTTCCACACATTTTTGGGGACAATAATATGTTTTGCATAATCCTGGTCCCTAGAAAACAATGAAAAGGGCTTTGACAGAAGTAAGGACAGCATGTGTTGCTATGAGGAGTGATGAAATGCATAGCTAGAAAGGCACTCAGTGGAGCACAGACATCCACCAAGGTGGAAATACTGTTGTCTGCATATCAACAGAATGGACTACTGGCAAAGAAGGGTTTCAATGATAGCAAGTAGCGATGAGAGAATATATTAAAAATGTTTATTCCAATGTGGTAAAACTGTAATGAGTACTTGCCAAGCACATACACAGTTTCATGAAAATCAGTTGTGTAGTTTTTCTGTAAAGTTGTTGGGGGCGTAATTACTATTGTATTGATACAGTCTATTTTTTGTCAAGGTTCTCCTTTTGGATTCTTTCCGTGCATTCATGCATAGTCCCTGAAGATGTTTCAGCCAGCCATAGCAGGGCTATTGTCATACTTCGTGGCCTCAGGGCTGTACAATATTATGCCTTATTTGGACTTCACTGCCAATGTTGCTTGGCTGCTGCTCCATCCAGAGACACCCAAACTGTGCATACTGCATAATCCTCACCTGCACCGTGTTACCTGCAGCGCTGAGCTTCAACACATTCATCACAACCAAAGCCTTCAACTCAGTTACAAAGACACACAATTGCTCCTTTACCTTATTATGCACAGGCTTTTATACCATGCATATCATTGGCGCTGCGTTAGCATAGTGCCCCCTTTAATTTGTTAGACAACACGGAAGCCCCACAGATGTTAGGTATTGTTACGAGGCCGTGAGGAAATTACTGCATTATTCATTTTCAATTACTGTGCTGTTTAAATACTCATATAATGCAGCAGCAAATTGGAAACGCCTTGCCGTTGTTAACGGTGCGATAAATCTGCTCCATTTGCTTTGTCTCTATAAATACGTATTATAATCTGTAGAGACAGCATGTTTAATCAACCTTATACTTGGTTTACTCTATGTAGTTATTTCTTTACTAAGTGGCTAAATTAATAGTCAGACCATTCAAAGCAAAAGGCTCCTTTGGCATATTAAATGGCACATTGTATTCTATTATGTTATGATTTGAGGGCTTTCTGGAGCCAACCGCAGACTTTGGAAAGAATAAGTGTTTTCAGCACCTGCTGAGATCATTGTCACAATGGGAGGCCGAGCTTGGCCTTATATATTACGGACTAGTGTGGTTCCTCTCGTCTTCAATGGCTTTTTATTGCTAATTTGATTCGCTTGGCCTACCAAATAACATGGTCTCCCGCAGACTTACAGGAAGTGGTAATATCACCCATTGCTCGGGTTCTGTTACAACAGACGTAGGTTCTGCTTCTTGATGCCTGGACCTATTCTATTAGTTTTCTTTCATCTGTCATGTCCACAAAGGCTGACTAGATTTTTTTCCCCTGCTGGCGGTTGGCATAGCGACAAGATGGCGCGCAGACTCTCCTCAGCATACAACAGGATGAGGAAATACACTTATGTCTGCATCACATAGCTACTGTACATTTCCTTTTTAGGATAGGATAGGATAGGATAGCACTTTATTGCCATTGCACTTAAAATATGCAGTACTTGTGACTTTTTCAATTCCTTACAGGTAATTATTTCTATATCTGGTCCTTGAACTCGTTCAAACCAGAGCCCGTTTTGTCATCTCTCATTTGTACATACGTCAGGCCTAATGCCCCCCATGTATAATTCAGTGGCTATCTATTTGCATGCTGCTTAATAAATGAATGAATGCATAGATGAAGGTTGACATGAGATATTCAGGCAGGATTGGATATCACACAGCAATTAAGGATGTGATAAGTGAGCTGCTTGGTGCCTCTCTTACTTGTACCTATATGAGGAACAAGCACACATGCAGCCTCCACAAATAGACTGGCTATCTCCATTGTGCTTGCACACAAGCTTGTGGACGGACGCCTGTGTTTGTGTATGTGTGCTTCTCAACCATGATTCCTTTTCCCTGCTGTGCCAGTCTGTCGCCTGTCTCATTCTGGAGATGACGTTGTCTAATAACCAGTATCAAGACAATGAACAAATTACATGTCAAACTCCAGCATGATTTAGAACACCAATTAGGTTTCTTGTCCTCATTCAATCTGTGATAGCTAAATAACAAGAGTTTTGGTACACACAGGGTTCACAACCCAATTCTGAATTTTTTTTCTCCCTTGTCGCCCTGTTCAGATACACGTTATGTAAGTGTAAACAGACTGAAAAAATAACGCATAGACACAGATATCCGCAGATCAAAATGAGGCCTTGACCATACTACATATAATGCAAATCAATACAGAATACCGCCCACTTTTTGTATGATTTGGCCTGCGTCAAAAATTGTCGTCAACATTTTGACCATGTTTTCGAATACCGTCCCGGTTCTCATACGGCTAGACATTGCGTGTTCATTACAGCGCATTCTGCGGAATCGAGTGCCAAAAGAATCCCACGCGTTAGTGACTCAGTCTCTGTATGACTGCAAAGTAACCCACCAAAGGGCCAAATAAAGTGAACAGCGCTTTGATAAAGAAGGTGAGAAACACTGTTGTGATCCATCATGACTGTTTTGGACTTTATTTTTCCTGTGTTGAGTGTTTCTTCCTGACAGTGCTTTTATTATGCTCCCCCTTTTTGACTGTCTTTTTGTGACTTCACTATTACGTTTGAAGCCTGTTACCTCACCTGTTCCTGGTTGGCAATTAAGAGGCTCACCCTCCCCTGATTGCCAACCAGGAGGGTTTATCTACAAGTGTCGCCTTTTTTGCAACGCTGGTTCATTGTTCCAATGATCGCGTTGTACTTTCTTATGTTTACCTTTACCTTATCTTTTCTTTCCTAGCCTTGCTTTGCCTAATCCGTAATCTACTGCTGTAGCCATGCTGGTGTGTATACATTTTCGAAGCCTAGTAAAACCTTCGACTCTCTGCATACAGGGATCATGCCAACTGCAGCAACCGTAACAAACAATATTGAATTACAGTTTGAACTCGTAGCAAATTACAAAGGTGGTGTCTGTGGCTCTGCCCTTCCCACCTCCCTCTGCTCTCATCACCATCTTCACCAAAAATAATCCTCAATGAAGGTTAGGAATGGGCACTGAATCCAGTACTTTTTTGGCACCATCCGAATCTTGCTGGTCCTACCGGGCACCGATTCACGTAAAATCCAACGGTGCCATGTTACGGTACCTGGATTGTGTGTGACGTCACACCCACACTTGGCGATCACTCCAGCATCACTGAGAGTGGACTCAGCCAAACTACCTCTAGGTAATGTTGCCATTTTCAATGCCAATACAGAAACTGACTCAAGAAACGTTCCAACGTAAGCACGTAAGGCTCCAATTGTCCAAAAATGCGCTAGCTTAATGCTAATACATTTTACATTGGCTTTGCTACTGACATGCTACTGATTAGTATGAGCAATTCTACAACCTGTATGAAGTTGGCCCCCTAACCTTGTCCAAATCTCCCCAAACTTGTCCCATTTGTTTGTGCTACATTTTTGATGGTTTGGGCTGCAAACATTTTTGGTCTAATTAGTACAGTTTTTAAGTTATTAATGAATTATTAAATTATAAATAGCTCCATAAAACATTAATAACATAAATAATATAATAGTTAGACCAAAACGTTTCGCAGCACAAACGTAGCATAAACGATTGGGACTTGTTTAGGGAAGTTTTCACAAGGTGGGGTGGCTAGTTATTAATTAAGTAATTTTCTACCGCTTGTCCCTCTCAGGTCGCAGGTGGGCTGGAGCCTATCTCAGCTGCACTCGGGCCGAAGGCAGGGTCAAAATGAGTTAATAACTAAATAACCCAGGTGATTTTACAAGGCAATTTCAACACAAATAAAAACTGCAACTAAGATGCACGTTTCAATCAAACAGCTAGTGCGTTATAACTACAATACTTACATTACTAACAATTTTTAGGGTGCAACAAAAGACTAGATTCAGCAAAGACTGATAAACACTAATACCATCTAACGTCTTGAAGTTCCATCCATCCATCCATCTTCTTCCGCTTATCCGAGGTCGGGTCGCGGGGGCAGCAGCCTAAGCAGGGAAGCCCAGACTTCCCTCTCCCCAGTCACTTCGTCCAGCTCCTCCCGGGGGATCCCGAGGCGTTCCCAGGCCAGCCGGGAGACATAGTCTTCCCAACGTGTCCTGGGTCTTCCTCGTGGCCTCCTACCGGTCGGACATGCCCTAAACACCTCCCTAGGGAGGCGCTCGGGTGGCATCCTGACCAGATGCCCGAACCACCTCATCTGGCTCCTCTCGATGTGGAGGAGCAGCGGCTTTACTTTGAGCTACCCCCGGATGACAGAGCTTCTCACCCTATCTCTAAGGGAGAGCCCCGCCACCCGGCGAAGGAAACTCATTTCGGCCGCTTGTACCCGTGATCTTGTCCTTTCGGTCATAACCCAAAGCTCATGACCATAGGTGAGGATGGGAACGTAGATCGACCGGTAAATTGAGAGCTTTGCCTTCCGGCTCAGCTCCTTCTTCACCACAACGGATCGATACAGCGTCCGCATTACTGAAGACGCCGCACCGATCCGCCTGTCGATCTCACGATCCACTCTTCCCTCACTCGTGAACAAGACTCCGAGGTACTTGAACTCCTCCACTTGGGGCAAGATCTCCTCCCCAACCCGGAGATGGCACTCCACCCTTTTCCGGGCGAGAACCTTGGACTCGGACTTGGAGGTGCTGATTCTCATCCCAGTCGCTTCACACTCAGCTGCGAACCGATCCAGTGAGAGCTGAAGATCCTGGCCAGATGAAGCCATCAGGACCACATCATCTGCAAAAAGCAGAGACCTAATCCTGCAGCCACCAAACCGGATCCCCTCAACGCCTTGACTGCGCCTAGAAATTCTGTCCATAAAAGTTATGAACAGAATCGGTGACAAAGGGCAGCCTTGGCGGAGTCCAACCCTCACCGGAAACGTGTCCGACTTACTGCCGGCAATGCGAACCAAGCTCTGACACTGATCATACAGGGAGCGGACCGCCACAATCAGACAGTCCGAAACCCCATACTCTCTGAGCACTCCCCACAGGACTTCCCGAGGGACACGGTCGAATGCCTTCTCCAAGTCTACAAAGCACATGGAGACTGGTTGGGCAAACTCCCATGCACCCTCAGGGACCCTGCCGAGAGTATAGAGCTGGTCCACAGTTCCACGACCAGGACGAAAACCACACTGTTCCTCCTGAATCCGAGGTTCGACTATCCGGCGTAGCCTCCTCTCCAGTACACCTGAATAGACCTTACCGGGAAGGCTGAGGAGTGTGATCCCACGATAGTTAGAACACACCCTCCGGTTCCCCTTTTTAAAGAGAGGAACCACCACCCCGGTCTGCCAATCCAGAGGTACTTCCCCCGATGTCCACGCGATGCTGCAGAGTCTTGTCAACCAAGACAGCCCCACAGCATCCAGAGCCTTAAGGAACTCCGGGCGGATCTCATCCACCCCCGAGGCCTTGCCACCGAGGAGCTTTTTAACTACCTCAGCAACCTCAGCCCCAGAAGTAGAAGAGCCCACCACAGATTCCCCAGGCACTGCTTCCTCATAGGAAGACGTGTTGGTGGGATTGAGGAGGTCTTCGAAGTATTCCCTCCACCGATCCACAACTTCCGCAGTCGAGGTCAGCAGAACACCATCCGCACCATACACGGTGTTGGTAGTGCACTGCTTCCCCTTCCTGAGGCGGCGGATGGTGGTCCAGAATCGCTTCGAAGCCGTCCGGATGTCGTTTTCCATGGCTTCCCCGAACTCCTCCCCAGTCCGAGTTTTTGCCTCCGCGACCGCTGAAGCCGCACACCGCTTGGCCTGTCGGTACCTGTCCGCTGCCTCAGGAGTCCCATGAGCCAAAAGAACCCGATAGGACTCCTTCTTCAGCTTGACGGCATCCCTCACCGCCGGTGTCCACCAACGGGTTCTAGGATTACCGCCACGACAGGCACCAACTACCTTGCGGCCACAGCTCCAATCAGCCGCCTCGACAATAGAGGTGCGGAACATGGTCCACTCGGACTCAATGTCCAGCACCTCCCTCGTGACATGTTCAAAGTTCTTCCGGAGGTGGGAATTGAAACTCTCTCTGACAGGAGACTCTGCCAGACGTTCCCAGCAAACCCTCACAATGCGTTTGGGCCTGCCATGTCTGTCCGGCATCCTCCCCCACCATCGCAGCCAACTCACCACCAGGTGGTGATCGGTAGAAAGCTCCGCCCCTCTCTTCACCAGAGTGTCCAAAACTACAAAGTCGATCATAGAACTGCGGCCTAGGGTGTCCTGGTGCCAAGTGCACATATGGACACCCTTATGCTTGATCATGGTGTTCGTTATGGACAATCCGTGACGGGCACAAAAGTCCAATAACAAAACACCACTTGGGTTCAGATCCGGGCGGCCATTCTTCCCAATCACGCCTCTCCGTCTTGAAGTTGAGACTCAGAAATGTGATAATAAAACAAGATATGACAACTGGACAGTTATCTTAATCAGCTCATTTTTAAATGTTGCAATAATAATTATTTTATCATCAAAAACAATTAATATCTATTAACACACAACAAAATACAAAGTTGATTCCTTTGAGTACCGGTATCGATTCCCAAGTACCTGGAATTGGTACTGCATCTGTTCGAATGTGAATGGTACCCATCTCTCTTAAAGGTTATAGTGATGCTGAATGCTCAGTAATGAATTAAATTCCTCATTT
Organism: Nerophis lumbriciformis; assembly: GCF_033978685.3. Classification (NCBI taxonomy): domain Eukaryota; kingdom Metazoa; phylum Chordata; class Actinopteri; order Syngnathiformes; family Syngnathidae; genus Nerophis; species Nerophis lumbriciformis. Next base: position 31,291,194 of record NC_084549.2, read on the forward strand.
ATATTTATATGTACTTTTGTGCTGTGTTTAGCATATAAAACTATCTTTATTATTATTTGTATTTGCTAATGAAAACCGAGGTACCACTGTATTAGTTGTATATTCGCTAATGTGAATCTAGTGTAAACAGAGCGGATATACCCAGACATCACAAGCTGGATGCTATCGTAATGTAACGATATTTGACGTTTGGATGCAAATTACAAGTTGCATGGATCATTACACAGGGGAAAAAATGATTGATGGGAGGCATGTGAAGTAATACTGAGGTTAAAGGGTGCAGAATTACCAAATTTTTCAAATCCAATTATACAATATTTTAATCAACACATCGGCCTCAGAGTTGGAAGATTCTGAGGCCATGTCTACACTAAGTCATTTAACCCCTTAGACGAATAATTATTTAGCCTAATCCCCGTTTCAACCAGCGTTTAAGGTCCCCCTCCTTGGACAAATTTTTACACGGCTAAGTACGCCGTGTATTTCTTGAATCTCCGGCACTTAGCTTTGTATGGACTCATTGATCATTTACAAACTGAGTTCGGAGAGGAAGTGATGCCAGAAAGACCGCGCCCCACACAGGATGTGACGTCAGAAAGAATGCACCACAGCCAGCTTCATGATAAAGCCGTTTCGTAACTCGGAGCTAACCACTGGAAATATGAAGGCGAGTCATCCAGACATGCCCGCGTTTCTCCTTCTTCTACATGTACAGACGCTTGTGGAAATCATACATGAATACCTTAGGTGAAAGCGATTGCAGCTATTTCGGATACAACACTTCTCAGACGGCAAGAGAACTTTCAAATGTCAGCTGTGATTCTACTTAGCGAAAAACTTTGTCCATTTGTCGAAGGAGAGACAACGAGAATATGAGCTCCCGGGGATGTGATAAAAAAGGTAGCGTGTGCTTTGTATTACCTGGCCGTCGAGGGAAGACGAGGGAAAACTACGGAAAACGGCGAATGCATTTGGACTGGCAAAGCAGACTGTATCAGTTATTATCCGCCATATATGTCGTGGACTCAACGTCTAGGTCCAGAATATACTGTATAAAGTCACCAAAAACTAATGGACAATGAAGGTGAAGGTAAAAGAGTAAGAAGTGTCCTGACCAGATATCTAGATCCCTAGTTTGATTGATGTTAAATGTTCTTTATCACATTGTTTACGTGTCTAATAAAGATTTGATTAATTTATGATGTCTCTGGTGTGATTCACGACAATAGGGCCCCACAGCACACTGGATTCTAGTTAATTGAAATACCATAACACTGGATATTGTTCAGATAAGTTAAATTCAAGAACTTGCACACAAAGCAACACTGGAGATGACTATGACGTGCGCATTTTCCGCGCATGCGTACTAGGTCGCGTTGCGTCGGCGGACGGAGGGGGGCGTGGATCTTAAACGGTGGCATTGTTGTGTGTGGACACGGATAAGGTTAGGTGAGATTTACCTTGGATAACCTTATCCAGCTTCGTGTAAACAGGGCCTGAGTTTGACTCCAGCTTGGGCCTCTCTTGTGTAGTTTTCATGTTCTCCTTGTTCTTGTGTGGGTTTTTTCTCGGTACTCTGTTTTCTACCTGGCGTTTAGAACTTTCAGAGAGATCTTCCCGCCCTAATAAACTTAATATTCAAATAAAATATAACATAAAATGTGTTATAAGTACTCGCATACAAGCTCTTCACAGAGAGAGCCATTTGCTATAAGTACATCCCATTGTGCGTAAAGATGTGCTGCTGCAGGGGGACATATTTTCATGTTTCATACATGAGCTCATTAACGGCGCTCAGATTGCCTCCGCCTTCATCCTAACTGCCTAACTAACGCTCAGCCAACCTGCGTCTGCAGCCTCGAGCGCATCTCAAAGCTGGCAGGGGGCTACAGGAAGCAACGCAAGATAGCTGTCCAGCTCCAAGCCCCGCAGAAAGACTGGCACGATATAAGGGCACACAATATGCACTGATTTAAAAATCTCACATTTCCCTCAAGCCTTCTCAAATTGGATTCCCTGTGCACCTCTTGAGGCAGGACTTCTACTTTCTCTAACAATGTTCACGCCTACTGTGATGATTATTGCCCTTCCTAATCACATGTATAATATCGCAAATGACAATCGCTTTTAATGAGATTAGAGTTGTGATTTGTTGCTAGGATACATATTCCTTCCCCATTGTGTAGCACAGGGGTGGGCAATTAATTTTTACCGGGGGCCGCATAAGCAACCCGAGCACTGCTGGAGGGCCACACCGACAATATTTCAATTAAATTTTGCTCAATATTATTTTTGATATACCGTAAGATAAATAATAATAATGCTAATAATAATAATAATTAATAATAATAATAATAATTTCATTTAACCTAACTTAACTTTATACAAAAGCAGATTGCTTTTGATGGTTTTATTTTTAACACTGTCTCACACAACACTTCCTGATGTATAATACAATGCAAAAATGTCAATTTCTGCACAGGGTCAATTTCTGTCTCTTTATCCTGAATTATCCAACATTTTTTAAAGTCAGATTTGGACAACCATCTGTTGTTAAAAATCATTTTTAAATCATATTTATTTTATATTGTTTTTTATATTGGTTTTATATGTAATTCTTTTTTGTTTTTATTCAGTCATTGGTGGAGCTAAGGATAATATTTGAATATTGTTTTTAATATTGTTGTGCAGCACTTTGGAAACATTTTGTTGTTTAAATGTGCTATATAAATAAAGTGGATTGGATTGGATTGGATCGTCACACCTGCCAGCTTGTCCCATTTCAGTCCTAACATGCCCAAACACGCATTTACCTATGTGAACAAGTCATTACCTGTGGTTGTCTCTTTAATTGACTGCATGGCTGCCAGCTCCTTCGTGATTTGAAAGTCTGTAGTCATCCCACGTAAGAAGATGAGCAGCTGGGCGGTGTCATGTACATCACAGCTCTCATCCAAAGCCAGCGAAAAACAGTCAGCACGGATTTCATATTTCATTCATTCACAACTCCTCCAACACGAACATTATTGTTTTTGCACTTTTGGCTTCTTATTAAATAATTTTTTAAATAGATTCAATCTTGCACGTGGAAACTATAAGTGTGGGCTTTAGTTGATATAACACTCCCGTCAGGGGGTGCATTCTACGCCTGTGGTGCATTATCCGGCACGGGCATTATCAGCGCAACAGAGTCCAATATGCACTCCTTAATAAACTCTCTTTCAGAAAAAGCCTTACTTTTTCTGGCGATTTTGTGAGAAATGACGAAACTTGTCCTGATGGCTGCAATCTAGGGGTGTGAAATTTGGTAAAAAGTCCTTGTTGGGTTTGCAGTTATACCATCAACGCATCAGCCTCCCTTGCGCGCGCTTCATCAGACAGATTCCGCTATTTTTCCTCGTGCTTCGTCGTGTAGTGGCGTTTCAAATGATATTCTTTAAACACAGCAACCTGTGTACCACAAATTAAGCACACGGCTTTACCTTTAATTTATGTAAAGAAATACTTGGCAGTCCATGTCTTGTTGAAAACACGCCATTCGTCATCAACTTTTCTCTTTTTAGCTCTCATCACTTGTCGCTGTGCACCTTCTCTCACAGGTTACACCCGGACATACGCCCATAAATAACACTTTTCAAAATAAAAGCAGCACAGTTGTATTGCACGCACGACATAGATGTTTTTTAAACTTTATTTTGTAATTTGTGATTGCCGCTGTTCAATTCACTCACAATCACACACGCGCATACGTCCACACGGAAGTAATACAAATAACGCTTTTCAAAACAAAAGCAGCACCGTTGTATTGCACAGTCGACATAGATACTTTTTTACATTTATTTTGTAATTTATGATTGGCCTCATGCGGGCCGGACAGGGACGCACAAAGGGCCGGATGTGGCCCGCGGGCCGCAGAATGCCCAGGTCTGGTGTAGCACATTCAATGCAAGTACAACATGCTGAGTTATTTTCTTTCTTCTCTCCATGCAGAAAGCAAGTTGAAAGAAAACACCGGAAAGTATATTGAGCTGTTGGAGGACAGGTTGCACAGGTATGTGTTTTGTAATGTTTTTGTTGTATGAGCACATACATGGGGGTTCTGTTTTTCACAGGAGTTAAAAAATAAAAAGCTCAGCCATAAACAGAACAACCTCCCCCAAGGACTCACCTCTATTGTCCTCTCAGCAATTGCAACCACCTCATGCTCTCACACCTTCTTCTCATGCAATTTGTTTCCCAGAGCCTTTCTCACTTTTTCTCTCCGTCTCACACATAAGTTATGTGACAGCTTCTGCTCTCCTTTTCACATATTATCTGTACCTTTATTGCATATACGGTACACCTCAGGTTAGAGTCTGTTCCTCTCTGCAAGCAGATTTGGACACAGGAGTATGTGGTCAATATTCTTTAGATGATATGGAACCTATTTTCAATTATTTTACATCTACTATTCTAGCATTTGAGCACAGATATTTTTGTATTTATTTATAATATTGGGGTTGGTCCAGAGAGCAGTTTTTTTTACTATGATAGTGTATCTGCAGATTAGACATTTTTGAAGATAATGGACACTAATAGATGTTTACTTTTCATTGGGTCACCAGATGTTTAGTTAATCATGGCTTTAAGATCTAATTAGCATAAAAAGACTTCACAGTTTAAGATGACACTGACACTTTTAATGAGAGAAAGGCTCCCAGCAACGCCAAGCAAGTGTGACGTCAGGCTCTCTGCGGCTCGCTTTTTGTCACGGACAATATCTAAACAGAGTCTCTAAACACAAGTACAATGTCCAATAACACCAGAAATAGATGCTAGACTTGTTACCAGTCGTTTTTTATTAAACACAGAGTGACTAAAAGGATTAAACAAATCTCTCTAAAAAAAAAAAATTCTCAACAAAGTATATTGTACATTAGGCAGCAACACATTTAAAATACGACAAATCGATATTATGCAAGAAAAATATAAATGTTAATACTATACTTAATAATAATACATTTGTTTTAAATGTGCATTCACATTTGTTTGCCTTTTTAAGGAATAGATGCATTATGGCCCCCACCACCACAGGTGTTTTGGCAATTTAGGAGAAACTCTGACATCAACAAAATAAAAATGTCTAACATTACGATCATGCTTTGTCAGAGATGTTTTTTAATGTTGTTGTGTGATATTTGCACCTAAAGAAATGCTAGTACATCAGTTGAGGAATATGAGGGCGGTTGTTGCGTGCTTTCTGGCTGGCTTGTGTAAATTATTTGATAACATTTTCTGGTCGAGTCTTCAATTATAGAATCATTATCAGGCTTAATAATACATTTGATTAATTAATTGAGTAGGTTAAAACATTGTCATGCAGCAATATGAAGACCATTAACTTGTAAAACATGTTATGTACAGAATATCAGAAACATTTATTCAGGTAGAAATATCACAGATTACAGCTGGGATAGCACCACCCCAAATGATCCATCTAGGTTACCCTTATTAATCTGAAAATTATACCTATCTGAGATTAATCACGATTAACTATGAACATGCAATTATCGCGATTAAATATTTTATTCATTTGATAGCCCTAATATATGTATATATATATATATATATATATATATATATATATATATATATATATAAGTAACGCGTTACTGTAACGTCGTTAGTTTTGGCGGTAACTAGTACTCTAACGCGTTATGGCGCAGTGGAAGAATGGCCGTGCGCGACCCGAGGGTCCCTGGTTCAATCCCCACCTAGTACCAACCTCGTCATGTCCGTTGTGTCCTGAGCAAGACACTTCACCCTTGCTCCTGATGGGTGCTGGTTAGCGCCTTGCATGGCAGCTCCCTCCATCAGTGTGTAAATGTGTGTGTGAATGGGTAAATGTGGAAGTAGTGTCAAAGCGCTTTGAGTACCTTGAAGGTAGAAAAGCGCTATACAAGTACAACCCATTTATCATTTATTTATTTTTTATATTCAGTAACTCAGTTACCGTGACTACATGATGCGTTACCGCGTTATTTTACGTTATTTTTTATGTAGTATCGGCTAGAAACAGAAGATCTGAGTGTGTTTTATTGCAGCACTGCAGTGTCGTCCTTCTGAATCTCTTGTGTCGCAAACTGGAGGCGCGCTCTGTGTGTCTGGGTGTGGGTGTGGTTGTGGGTGTGGGGAGGGAAGGGGGGCGGGGGGGTGCGCAATACAACGTAAACCGTTGGCCAACCAAAAAGTAACCACAGAACACTAGTGGTTGGCCAAGCGGACGTGACGACAGGCTGTCCTCACTCAGGTCCGCACGGACCTGGAGGGGGCGTGCCTTAAGTCCGGCTGGAAATCGAGAGAAATTCGGGAGAATGGTTGTCCCGGGGAGAGGCACTGAAATTCGGGAGGGTTGGCAAGTATGAGGTATTCTCACTTCTTTTCTTTTGTCGAGCACAAAGAAAAGAACATTTTAGTTAAATGTAAGTTGTGTCTTGGATCAAAGATCTGTCCAAAACAACAATTCAAATCTGCCTGGTTAGGCTTTGTGTATGTCACGTGTGCCTTCCTTAGGTGAAGCCAGGTTTACAGCTATGTTGTTATTATGCTGTTTGTTACTTATGTATGTTATGTTGCAGCTATTTAAAATAGTTTTGAAAATTTGTTCTGGCCTTAAATAAATTGGCCCTTTGAAACATATCTTTGTCTTTGTATGTCGTATGTAGACCACATTGCTTAGCAGAGTTCATTGATGCAAATGCATGTCAAGTTGATCAACAGATTGTATTATTCTCCAGTGCAATAACAGTACTGAAATGAAGGCTAAAAGGGCATTAATGGGAGCTTTTAAAAAAAAAAGAAGAAAAAAAAAAGTAACTAAATAGTTACTTTTCACAGTAACGCATTACTTTTTGGTGTAAGTAACTGAGTTAGTCACTGAGTTACTTTTGAAATAAAGTAACTAGTAACTGTAACTAGTTACTGGTTTTCAGTAATTAACCCAACACTGTATATATATATATATATATATATATATGTATATATATATATATGAGTGACTAGCGTTGTGTATGTGTATGTATAAACTCTCTAGCCCCCGAATATAAGACAACTTGTGTTTTTCAGACGGTTTTCTAGGGAAAGAAGCTTGTTGTGTCTTTATCTGATATCTGATTAGTGACACTAAATTCAGTTCTTATTGCAATTTATTCTTGTTACATGGTTTTGAAAATAATATGCATATATACATTTATCACTCGAATATGCAAATATGCTTTTCTCCACAAATTCACCCCACTGTCTTCCACCAACTCATCATAGCTTGAAGTTAATTCCCTTTCATATGCTTCAATAATAACATTGAATGGATTATAAAATATTGCAAAAAGTAGTATTTCCTGACCCGTGCAAGACATGAGCTCAGTCAGATGAAATATGATGCAGAGCTAGGAATTAGGCTTATATTGTCAGACTGTGCAGGGTTTATTAGTGATGTGTGAGCTGTCATTTGTTAAATCCTTTGACAACAGCAGTGTTCTCTTGGTATTCAGCAGACACATTCACTCTGGTGTTCATTTCAATTCATGTTATTTGAAAGATAGGAATTTGTGTCTTTAGTGGCTGCCATAGCTCCCTACCAAATGCAGTTACAGCCTCAGGCAAGGTCCACCAGCTTCCTCGTACTTCTGTGTGGCGCAGTGACACATATTTCACTTGACAAAAAAGATGCAGTGGACACACTTATATATACATTTACAAGCTGGTAGCCGCACACATACACATACTGTACACATTCATCCATCATCTGCTGTCAATGTAATCAGTCTGCTTTAATGTACATTGCTGGTGATGGAGTGCCGCGGTGACGAAAGGTGAGCAGAGGGAGGAGAGTTAGATGAGGAGAGGAAGGAATGTTGGAGAAAGAGGAGGGTGCACAAGATTAGCACTGGTGTGATGGCTAGTCTCCGTGGCGACGGATGGTTTTGAAAAAAAGCAATTATCTATCCCTTGCTAAAGACTAGAACTGAATGTTAGAGCTGCACCAATGTTGTAAATGTGTCGCCAGGACAAAAACATTTTGTTCACAGGAGCAGCTTAGTCATTTTATTCTCCAAGAAATAGGCTTTTTTTCATCTAGCCATTCTTCAAACAAGATTGGGGTGCCATTTATTGTTTCTGCGGTAAAATCCAAATGACAAAAAAAACAGAAGCTGATAAAACACAAAGAAAACATGCTCTTTGAGTTCAAGCTGAGGACGTTCTGTGAGCATCCAAACAGCATGTGTCAAGTGTGAATTGTGTATATCACAGCAACCCTGGCTGATCGGCTGGCTGTTTTAACAATTTCCCCAGAAATCAAAGAACCCACTTCACAAAGAGTTCACTGCACCATGCCTCATCCCTCAGACTCCCTCCAATAGGAAATGTATTTACAAACCCCGTTTCCATATGAGTTGGGAAATTGTGTTAGATGTAAATATAAATGGAATACAATGATTTGCAAATCATTTTCAACCCATATTCAGTTGAATATGCTACAAAGACAACATATTTGATGTTTAAACTGATAAACATTTTTTTTTTGCAAATAGTTATTAACTTTAGAATTTGATGTAAGCAACACGTGACAAAGAAGTTGAGAAAGGTGGCAATAAATACTGATAAAGTTGAGGAATGCTCATCAAACACTTATTTGGAACATCCCACATGTGAACAGGCAAATTGGGAACAGGTGGGTGCCATGATTGGGTATAAAAGTAGATTCCATGACATGCTCAGTCATTCACAAACAAGGATGGGGCGAGGGTCACCATTATGTCAACAAATGCGTGAGCAAATTGTTGAACAGTTTAAGAAAAACCTTTCTCAACCAGCTATTGCAAGGAATTTAGGGATTTCACCATCTACGGTCCGTAATATCATCAAAGGGTTCAGAGAATCTGGAGAAATCACTGCACGTAAGCAGCTAAGCCCGTGAGCTTCGATCCCTCAGGCTGTACTGCATCAACAAGCAACATCAGTGTGTAAAGGATATTACCACATGGGCTCAGGAACACTTCAGAAACCCACTGTCAGTAACTGCAGTTGGTCGCTACATCTGTAAGTGCAAGTTAAAACTTTCCTATGCAAGGCGAAAACCGTTTATCAACAACACCCAGAAAAGCCGTCGGCTTTGCTGGGCCTGAGCTCATCTAAGATGGACTGATACAAAGTAGAAAAGTGTTCTGTAGTCTGACGAGTCCACATTTCAAATTGTTTTTGGAAACTGTGGACGTCGTGTCCTCCGGACCAAAGAGGAAAAGAACCATCCGGATTGTTATAGGTGCAAAGTTGAAAAGCCAGCATCTGTGATGGTATGGGGGTGTATTAGTGGCCAAGACATGGGTAACGTACACATCTGTGAAGGCACCATTAATGCTGAAAGGTACATACAGGTTTTGGAGCAACATATGTTGCCACCCAAGCAACGTTACCATGGACGCCCCTGCTTATTTCAGCAAGACAATGCTAAGCCACGTGTTACATCAACGTGGCTTCATAGTAAAAGAGTGCGGGTACTAGACTGGCCTGCCTGTAGTCCAGACCTGTCTCCCATTGAAAATGTGTGGCGCATTATGAAGCCTAAAATACCACAACGGAGACCCCCGGACTGTTGAACAACTTAAGCTGTACATCAAGCAAGAATGGGAAAGAATTCCACCTGAGAAGCTTAAAAAATGTGTCTCCTCAGTTCCCAAACATTTACTGAGTGTTGTTAAAAGGAAAGGCCATGTAACACAGTGGTGAACATGCCCTTTCCCAACTACTTTGGCACGTGTTGCAGCCATGAAATTCTAAGTTAATTATTATTTGCAAAAAAAAAAAAAAAGTTTATGAGTTTGAACATTAAATATCTTGTCTTTGTAGTGCATTCAATTGAATATGGGTTGAAAATGATTTGGAAATCATTGTATTCCGTTTATATTTACATCTAACACAATTTCCCAACTCATATGGAAACGGGGTTTGTACCTACACTTTCTGGAAGCGCACACCATTTGGTTTGTCCTCAACTGGCTTGTTCACAGAACGCTTCCATGAGCGGGCACTGTCAGGTGATTGTGTTTTAAAGGGGCGTGCAGGTTTGTTGTATTCGCACACATCCTCGGTGTTGATTGGCTAGTCTTGTTCCAAAGGTTTAAACTGAAATATTTTCACATTGAGACTTTGGCATTTGGTTTTGTGATCATCTTGTCCATCTTAGCACAATGGTGTAGTGCAAATTAGCAGGGGGCGGTCAGGTCTGTCTTCCTTTGGAGGTCGAGTTGCCTTTATTTTCCAGAAAATGACCCGTATTTTTTAATACAAATTTATTGTTATTAGTTCTAGTATCAGGGAATTCTGCGTATCCCTGCTTTGACCCCCACCACCTAATTTATACTCAGCGAAGCAAAAGACAGTGGCTGAAGGATCATAGTTTATATTAAATCCTTGTACACTGGAAGTACATCCTCACAATAATCCCATGATCATATTGTGTTAGGGCTATATTATATTATATTAAGTACGGCAGACAATCTAGTTCAAATAGAAATTTCTGTTGTTTGCATATTTGAGAAGTTCAGCTAACAGACAGCAATCCCCATTCAGACAGACCTGCAAAAAACACCTAAAGTAATTTGCATATCGGGCCTTTTCCTTTTGCACACACACACACACACACACACACACACACACACACACACACACACACACACACACACACACACACACACACACACTAACCGCTACTCCAGGTTTTATCCAAAAGCACATATCGAATACTATACTTGGCATATATTTAAATATCAGCTATTGGATTAATGTTTCTCTTCTAAGCAAATATACACTTCACAGGAGAAGCATTATCAAACTCATTATCTTGATCAACATACATGCAACAGCTCTGTGCTCTGCCATTCATGAATATGATATGTTATTGTGAAGACCAGAATAATAAAGCCCACATAAATTGACAATTTACATCCATTTTTATTTGAAAATGCTTGTGTGTACATAAACAGCCCTGTAGTCTGCCTGTTGTTAGTTGTAGTTAGTACAGTTTGCCTGACTAAAAAAATGAAGTTCCCAGCAAGGTACCCTTTCTCTCTGTGGGGAGGTCTAGTCCTAGTGCCAGAAGGACTACACCACAGCATCTCATTTCAGGAGTTAAAGTCATCATCTCTCCTCTGCGGAAAGAGTGGTGCAGAGAGGAGAAAGTGCAGTCGTGTCAGTCAGCAGACAAAGGGGGTGTGCCTGCATACCACCCTATCTTATTATTGGGCCAGCAATAAAGCAGCACACACACACCCTGTCACTGTCACATGGCTGCCACCAATTAACCCCTAACTAAAAAGTTCAAACAAAGGAACACTGGGATGCCCTCATCACAGGGCTGCATTTAGCAAACTTCATCCAGAAAGCAGCAGTCATCTTTAATGATTTACTGTCATTATTAAGGGAGACACTATGTGATAGGTGTGACATTTTTAAAGCTATTTTTCATCAAATAGCTTTTCTGTGTGCACACCTTTGTGTGCGTGTTGCTCTTCACTTTAGAAGAGGAAAATAACAATAGCATGGCTCAATGGGTAAAAACTGAATTTAGAGGCAGCAGCAGCGCTGAGTGCAAGACTGCCCGTGTGCCAAAATGAAGGTTAGAGGAGGGCTGATGGACAGGACATGCATGCTGGTAACCTTTTTTTAGGCAGGAGAAGGACTGGAATAAAGGAGTGGAATTACATTTTCAGAAGCTTCATTACTGCTGAGGAACGTAGAACAATGTTGTCTGGAAAAGAGTAAAGTTTCTCATCGTCATTATTAATAACATTTTAATATTCTTAATTGTCCTAAAAGTGTAAAAATTAGTTAACCAATATATGATAAGCACATTTTAATAGATGATAAAAATAACACACTTACACCTATGGAATATGAGGTGTGAATAAATGTAATAAAATGTGTGTTTCATTTTTTTTTTAATTGCAGCATGTCCCCTGCTCCTTTTTAAAAGGCAGTTGTTATCCCCTGCACTTTTTAACGTCCCAAAGTAATCCCACGCTGTTGAATGGAGACAAGTCAAACACTAGTGCCAGGCAGAAAACAGCTGCTCAGGGTGGAGCTGGTCCCTTTAGACCGCCCACAAGCTAGGGTTTCTGGGGCTGCCTTCCTGCCAACAGATTGACAGCACGCAGCAGCTGACCAATCAGGGGTCAGTTGTAAGATCAGAATCAGAATCAGAATCAGAATCAGCTTTATTGTCATTACACAAGGTAACGAGATTGAGGCCATTCCATACAGTGCGATGTGTGCATGCTAGAAAAACTATGTGCAAATATATAAAAATATAAAAAATGTAGAAGTGCAATGAATATGGTGTGAAATGAATATATACATGAAAAAAACAAAAACAAAAACAGGGTGGTTGGTGGAATGGGTTATTGCACCGAAGAGAAGGCAGTTATGAGGGACAATGGGGCAGTCCGTTCAGGATGGTTATGGCCCTGGGGAAGAAGCTGTTCTTTAGCCTGTTTGTTTTGGTTTTAATGCACCTGTAGCGCTTCCCAGAGGGCAGCAGGTGGAACAGGTCAGAGCCAGGGTGGGTGCTGTCCTTGATGATGGCACTGGCTCTGTTGAGGCAGCGGGAGGTGTAGATGTCCGTCAGAGAGGGGAGAGGGCGGCCGATGATCTTCTGAGCCGTCTTGACCACTCTTTGCAGCCTCTCCCTGTCTGCTGCAGTGCAGCTGCCGTACCATACCGTAATACAGTAGGTCAGCAGGCTCTCGATGGACGAGCGGTAGAAGGTCAGCAGCAGGTCAGGCTTCAGGTTGTACTTCCCGAGGACTCTAAGGAAGTGTAGCCGCTGCTGAGCCTTCTTGATGATTGATGTGGTGTTGACTGTCCAGGAGAAGTCATTAGAGATGTGGACTCCAAGGTACCTGAAGGTGTGGACCCTCTCTACACGCTCGCCGTTGATGTAGAGGGGGGCAGGGTCGGTGCTGCTCCTCCTGAAGTCGACGATGATCTCTCTGGTCTTGCTGGTGTTGAGAGCGAGGTTGTTCTCCGAAGACCAGGCCGTCAGCTTCAGGACCTCCTCTCTGTAGGCAGCCTCGTCACCCCTGGAGATGAGCCCGACCACTGTGGTATCGTCGGCGAACTTGACGGTAAGGTTGTCACTGTGGGCCGGACTGCAGTCATGGGTGTAAAGGCAGTAGAGGAGGGGGCTCAGCACACAGCCCTGTGGGGAGCCGATGCTCAGCGTGCGGGAGGATGAGAGGTGCGGGCCAAGTCTCACATTCTGGGGTCGGTCCGTTAGGAAGTCCCTTATCCAGGCGTTTGTGAGAGGGGGGAGGCCAAGAGTGTCCAGTTTATTGCAGAGTCTGTCCGGGATTATTGTATTGAAGGCAGAGCTATAGTCCACAGAGAGCATCCGGACGTAGCTCTGCTGCTGCTCCAGGTGGTTCAGAGCAGAGTGGAGAGCAACAGCGATGGCGTCCTCTGTGGACCTGTTCGCCCGGTATGCGAACTGGTGGGGGTCGAAGTCTGGAGGGATATGGTCCTTGATGTGCTGGAGAACAAGTCGCTCGAAGCACTTCATGATTACCGGAGTGAGGGCCACATGCAATCTGAATCACGAACAAGTAAGACAAATATAAAATCTAAACACAAGGAATGTAGTGATCCATCCAAGGAACTTTTTCCAAGGATTCAAGGAACTACTGGAGATACTGATATGACATTTGACACAGAATATATATATAAATATATATATTTTTTTCTCTTCCAACATTTTTCATTTCCATTGTTCAGT